>NW_020167555.1:0-146984 GCF_001641265.1 Pseudogymnoascus destructans | reverse complement strand
GCGTCATCGAGACTCGGGGCCGTTACGGATCAGTCGCGACTGACAGCCTTAGGCACATAACGTAAGGAAGCCTTAGGCAAACAGGGAGCTAGCTGAGTCGGAGCGGTTCGGGTATTTTAAGGGAACAGTCATACAGGGTTACACCTTCATCTTTTTTGTATCCTTCGTAGTAGACCTATAGGATTGCACCGACTCATATCCGACTCGCACTCCCATATGCCACTTCTCGTGATACGGTGCCCTGCGTCCTTACATTATACAAAAAAAGATCACGCCTGCCGGGGACGGCCGTACTCAAAGAATATCCCACACTGGAACGACTCAGGAGAACTACCGTTACACCACCGACCGCGACTCGGAAACTGCGACGGAGCTGAGACCTGACGACTTCAAATAGCCGTGACCCCAGAGAACTCACGGACGACCAGTGGATCAGGGTTTGATCCTGCAGAGCAAGCTGGTAAAGTCGTCGACGCGTTGGCGCCGAATAGGATACGAGATCCTTAAGAACCCCCTCAAGCACAGAGGTAATTGTGAACAAGAGTGTTGATAGCTACGAGCTACCGGAAGTCAAACTCTTTCGTATCGACACCGATACACCCCCGAACCAACATGAGGAAAATGACCTCAAACATTCCCCAAGACAATGATTGTCAACCGTCACGAATGCCAACGAGACAAACCACTGCTGCAGCTGGGACTGCTGCACCCACCGAAGACATACCGGATCGAATGGCAAACCTCGAGATCCAGATGCAGGAGATCAAGGAAATGATAGCCAACCTAGCGGCAACCCAGACCAGGATCCCGTCCACGCCACCGGTGGACACCGTCGAAGTTGAGAAGCGACGAACTTCCCCTATGCGAAACACCCCCGAGACAGTTCAGTTGCCGCCTCTTCGAAACACTCGTTCTCCATCGATTCCGAGGATGTATTCCGAAGACCCTCCGAATCGCTACAAGAAATCCACCATCTCTGAGAAGATTACGCGCTCAGCGATGGGATAGAACATACCTTTATGCAATGGAGCGCGTCCATTCGGGACCGCCTCGTAGTCAATGAGGATCACTACCCTACCGACGTCTCGAGAAGAGCGTTGATATGGGGGACTACGACTGGCCTGGCAAAGAAATACCTCGAACCCCAATACCTATCCGCGACACACGGGTTTCGGAGTGCCGACGAGATGATGGACCTGTTGGGTTCATATTACCTCACTGGCAACGAAACGGAACAGGGCCCGGAACCTCTTCGACGACCTCCAAATGGGAGAGAAAGGACATACAAACGAGACTTTCTCAGAGTTCAAAGCTCGCTTCCAAAGTGCAGCTATTACAGGACAGGTCACCGAGTCAGAATGGTTTCGGTACATGTGGAACAAGTTGACCCCTCAATTCCGTAGCCGCGTGGCGGTTATCAAAAGTCAATGGAAGGGAGACTACCACACCATGGTCCGAGAACTCACCGCCTTCGATCAGGAGCGGCGCCGGAACAACGAGTTGAGCTTCCCGTCCAAGAGCGGCGAGTCGAGCTCCCGAGGACCCGCCCGCCTGAGCTCATCCAGGTTCACGCCCGTGGACCCGGAAAGGCCCAGCCACCGAGGCAGACAAGAAGCCCTCTGGTTTCCTTCCAGAGGACTCCTTTCACAGCCACCGCCCCCAAGCCGGACATTACAGGCCGCGTGCGGACCGCCGTGCCGGCTACGTCCGGAAACTGTTTCAAGTGCGGCAAGCCGGGCCATTTCCAAGACAAATGCCCGCTCAACCCCACCGTCAAGGAGATTGACCGCGAAGCCCCTGAGGACGAAGATAATTGGGAGGAAGCAGTCGCCCACCAGTCGGATGCGTCCCTGGAGGAAAACGACGAGGCCTAGGGAAAGGCTCCTTCCTAGGTCTACGCAAATGTGATCTGCAAGGACTGGATTTACGAGAGCTCTTGGGAGGCTCCCAATTTCTCGTTGATACAACCCTGAGTATGAACGGACTCGGGGTGCAAACGAAGTCACTCGCAGACACAGGAGCAAATGGCTACCTCGTCATTAATAAGCCTTTCGCGCAACGGTTGTCGAAAGCGCTTCAGAGCCCTATACGGAAACTGCCCTACTCTGTACCCATACGTGGATTTCAGCGAAATATCCAAAGCTACGTATCGGAGTATATTCGGTTACACTTGACAGTCGAAGGACGCCGAATATATAACTGCCCCTTTGTGCTCCTAAATCTCGGAGCGCAAGATGTGATAATTGGGAAGAAGCTTTTTAGCCGCTTCCGAATCCTACTCGACTCTGCAAAGAGCCGGCTAGTATGGCCAAAGGAGTACCCGCCTACTCCTAGCTGGAGCAAAGAGATCACCTTGCCCTACCACTCGCGTGAACTGTCTATACGTCACCCCGCCCATCAATCGGATGCGAACCGGCGGGACGATGCCATCGACCATGACGACAGACGACGTGAGGGCGGACGCTCGATACCAATGAAAGTGATAACGGCCCATCGTGACGCTATTATGATCACCCCACCGAGCTCGGTGCGAGACACTGGAACGACCCACCCGCACCCCAAAACCCCAAGGACACGAGCCTCGCCCGTGGAAACCTATAAAGACAGACCCTTAGGTCAAGTGGAGGCGAAACCTCCAAGAAACGGACCATCCGCATATGAGAGAAAGAATCATGGGAGGAGCGGAGTCTTCTCTCTTTCCCGACGCCAGACCCTGGTACGCAGCTTCACGCCGGTCCAAATTTGCGAGATTGGCGCAAACGCTTTCCACTATGAGATGATGCGAAGCGACTCCGAGTTCTTTACGACAAGCATCTACGAGATCGACCAGATCATCCGAGAGAGGGAAGCGGCCGAGGACGAGGAAACGCTCCGCCTCATTCGGGACAAGCTTCCGCATATGCACCGCAACTATTCCGATGTCTTCTCGAAGTCGGAATCTGATCAGCTTCCCCCGCATCGCATATACGATCACAAGATACAACTAGAAGCCCCTTTACCAAATGCCTTTTCGCCACTATACCGACAAAGCACCGAAGAGCTTAAGGCGACTAAGCAATACCTATTAGAGAACCTCGAGAAGGGCTTTATAGTCAATAGCAATAGCCCGTTTGCCTCCCCTATACTGTTCGTGAAGAAGGCAGATGGCAAACTGAGATTTTGTATCGACTACCGGAAGTTGAACGGACTTACCCGTAACGACCCCTACCCTATCCCGCGTATCGACGAACTACTAGGACGGGTGTCGAAAGCAAAAATCTTCACGAAGCTAGACATTAGGCAAGCCTTCCATCGTATACGAATGGACCCCGACTCCGAGGAGTACACGACCTTCCGGACTCGGTATGGATCCTACAAATGCAAAGTGCTGCCGTTTGGCCTAATGAACGGCCCCGCAACCTATCAGAGGTATATGAACGACGTTCTTATGCAATACTTGGACGACTTCTGTACTGCCTACCTAGACGACATCCTAATCTACTCCGAGGACCCCGCGGAACACATGGACCACGTACATAAGGTCCTCCAACGGCTTCGAGAAGCAGGACTACAAGCCGACATTAAGAAATGCGAGTTCAACGTAACCCGGACAAAGTATTTAGGCTATATCCTGACTACTACCGGTGTCGAAGCGGATCCCGAGAAGATCGAACCCCTCCGGAATTGGATCCGGCCAACAACTGTCACAGGCGTGAAGTCTTACCTTGGATTCTGCGGCTTCTACCGCCAATTTATCAGAAATTTCGGGAAAATAGCCAAGCCTCTCACCACTATCACCAGCCCCTCAGAACCGTTCCTGTGGACTGACGAATGTGAGAACGCTTTTGAAGAAATGCGCCGACAGCTTTTAGCCGTGCAGGCGCTCCACCACTTCAACCCCGAATTGCCTACGAAGCTGGAAACAGACTCTTCTGATGGAGTCGTAGCCGGTGTCCTTTCTCAGGAACACCCCGACAAGCGATGGTATCCTGTAAGCTTCTACAGTCACATCCTATCTGGGCATGAGATCAATTGGGAGATCCACGACAAGGAACTGTTCGCCATCGTCAAAGCGTTCGCAAAATGGAGGCCAGAATTAGCATCGGTACGCCACCGAATCGACGTCTATACAGATCACCGATCGCTGGAATACTTCATGTCAACGAAGGTTCTCACGGCGAAGCAGGTTCGGTGGATGGAGCTACTCTCCGACTTCAATTTTTCTATTGCGTATACTGCTGGCAAGAACAATCAGAAGGCAGATATACTGAGCTGAAGAGAGCAAGACCTGATTACGCAACAGAAGGTCAAACTCGACAGCCGTGCGAGGGTGCTGTTAGGCCCAGCCCGACTACACTCCCGAATCAGTGCCGAATTAGCACAAACGTACGTGGCCTCGATCAATGCGATGGACGCCCCGAACACCCAGGTCCCCTTTGACCTGATAGAAGCGCTCTGCGCGGATAATAGGAGGTCGTTCACCGACACTCGCGCGAAAGACCCCCTACCTAACGGGTTTACAATGAAGGACCAACTCTTGCTATACAAAGGTCGACTGTGCGTAAACCGGCACACCGAGTTATGTACGAAACTCATACGGGAAGCACACGATCAAGTATCAGTAGCCCACCCTAGTGGCAGGAAAACTTATCAGTTACTCGCCCCGAAGTATCATTGGGTCGGAATGGAAGCGGATTGCCTCCGATATGTGCGCAACTGCGTGACGTGCCGACTTTCTCACACTAGCGTGACGAAGCAGCAAGGCTTCTTACACCCCCTACCGGTACCCGAATACCCCATGCAACACCTAACGATGGACTTTAAGGAATTCCCAAAGGATAAACACGGATTCGACAGCATCCTTGTGTTCATGGACCGACTCGGTAAGGGTTCGGTGTCCATACCGTGTCATAAGACCACCGATGCCCGCCAAATGGCGCAGCTATTCATCGAATGGATATATCGATTCGGACACACCCCAGAGTCGATCATTAGTGATCGCGGACCCCAATTCATATCAGCTTTCTGGCGAGAGTTCTGCCGAATCATAGGGGTCAAGATTAAGCTGTCGACAGCCTATCACAAGCAGACCGACGGGCAGACGGAAATCATGAATCGGTATATCGATCAGAGACTGAGGCCCTTCGTATCACATTACCAGGATAACTGGAGCGAGCTCATTCCCATCATGGATCGGGTGCAAATGACCCTTCCCCATGCCTCGATCGGAATGACCCCCTACCGACTCAAGTACGGAACTGATCCGCGCACCAGTTGGGACTGGGAAACCCCGAAAGCCACGACCCCTAGGGAAGTCATGAACCAGAAGGAAGCCAAAGCAGTAGCAAACCGCATGCACTCCGCATGGATTTACGCAAAGGAGAACATGGCCAAAGCACAAGAGGATATGTCTAAATACGCGAATCGACGCCGACGAGCCATTGACTGGGACGTAGGAGACAAGGTTTACCTATTGACCAAGAATCTGAAAAATCACCGCCCTAGCCGTAAGCTGGGGCAACAATGGGTCGGACCCTATACGGTACTGGAACAAATCGGACACGCCTTCCGACTAGACCTACCGAAGGGTTCCCAAATACACGATGTCTTCTCTCCAGACGTACTCATCAAGGCTCCGAATAACCCGCTGCCCGGTCAAGCAGCGCCTGAGCCAAGCAGCAAAGTCGTAGACGGCCTAGAGGAGTGGGAGGTCGAAAAGATCCTCGCCGTAAGGATCCGGCGAAAACAACTTCAATACCAGGTATCCTGGGTCGGATACGATCCGGACCCGGAATGGTACCCCGCCTCAAACTTTAAGAACTCCCCCTACAAAATCCGGGAGTTCCACGCGGAGTACCCAAACCTGCCAGGACCGCCGCAGGACCTACCCGGCTGGATCACGGAATGGGAGACAGGCAAACCAAGCTACGATCACGAGAGGCACGGCAAAGCAGAGGAAAACAGCGTCGTTGCTACCTACGACACTAAACTAAACACCCTCTAAGCCAGGGCACCCTCAGAGCCGTAGCCCTTGCGGAAGCCACCCTTCCCAAACGTCTCACCGGCGTCGCAACAAGCGGCTACCACCATGAGAGACGAAGGGTCGAAGTGACCCCACGCGAAAGACCACGCCCGAGTTCCCTCCGACACAGGGCCTATCACCCAAGGTCGACGGTCACCCCCTCCTCCGCCACCTCCTCCGCCCCCCTCTTCCTCTTCTTCCCCCACCACTGCCCACCTTCGCCGCCGCGGCGAGGACGTCGGGGATCCTCTCCACCAACTCCCCCACCGCATCCACCGCAGAAGCCACCCCATCAAGGGCAGCGATCTCCTTCTCCTGGTTCACCAGGATCAGGGCCGATTTCTGGCCCACGACGGCCACGGCCTGGCGGACCCGCTACGGTCGTCAGCGCGAGAACCAAAAACACACAAGGGAAACGGAAAACTTACCTCCAGGCCGTCCTCGACGGCGGCGCGGAGGGCGCAACTCTCCATATAGGCCGAAAGCTCGGCCGGGGAGCGGAACTTCGGCATATTGGCGGTGGCCAATGTGACCACACGCCCAATCTCCGCCGCAGCGGCCTTGATGGCGGCGGGGACGGGAGGGGTTGCTGCCTCGGCAGCCAGGAGCTTCTGGTACTCCGGGCCAGCAAACCAGGAGATCTATCTCCAGAGGTCAGCGACGGGCAGACAGACAAACCACAAAACCGAAAACCAAACGAGAACCCACCGGAACACACGTTGCGTGTTGGGCCACGCAGCGCTCACACTTGGAGCTTTCCAAGCTCCACACACACGAGACGGCGGGATCTCCGTCCTTCTTGCGCCCTTTGGCATGCACGCAGCGCATACACTGCTGGCGGAAAGCCACAGTGAGGGCGCCGGGAGGAGGGGGAACCGGCATCTTCAAATTGGAAATCTGCGATTTCCCGTCAGCCCAACCCAAGTTATCACCACCGCGCCAGCGCGGTTCCGTCACCTACCAAATCGTTCGTTGTGTTTTTGTATCTAAAAACAACCTGTTAGCATCCAGCTGTACCATCGGAAGGGCCACTTACCTGTCTCGGGAGGGGGTCAGCGTCGTTGTTGTGAAGAAAACAACAAGTTGTGGGCGAAGCTCAAATTCATATTCTGGCTTATAACAAAGCCGTCCGAATCGGGTTAGCGCGAAATTTCCCCCTTACATCGAAATTCTATGTCGACACATACCGCGCGGACCCTCTTCGATACCAATACGGACCCTCGCAACACTAATCGCCGCGTACACAACAAGGACGCGACTTTGCGCAAACGGATTCAGACCACTTCTAGTGCCTATACGGCCGCCTACCATCAGCCTTCTGGACAAACAAAGGGCATTCTAGTCTTGGCGCCCGCACCTCACCCACCAACCCAAACAAGGGCTCGTCGCGGCAGCTACTCGGCTTGCGTGCTTTGAGGACAAAGCACCTTCTCAAGGCGGGGGGTAGTGTAAGGATGCCTCCTTACTCGGGGTAGTTACGGCCGTCACGTGGCGTCATCGAGACTCGGGGCCGTTACGGATCAGTCGCGACTGACAGCCTTAGGCACATAACGTAAGGAAGCCTTAGGCAAACAGGGAGCTAGCTGAGTCGGAGCGGTTTCGGGTATTTTAAGGGAACAGTCATACAGGGTTACACCTTCATCTTTTTTGTATCCTTCGTAGTAGACCTATAGGATTGCACCGACTCATATCCGACTCGCACTCCCATATGCCACTTCTCGTGATACGGTGCCCTGCGTCCTTACATAAGGGGTAGCACCCCCTTTTGGGATAGAAGGAGGCAACTTGACTATAAAGTCAATGGATATGGAGTCCCATGGGCGTTCTGGTATAGGTAGAGGCTGCAAGAGGCCATAGGGCTTTTGCCGTGTAGGTTTGTTCAAGTTGCAAGTAGTGCAAGAAGATATATAGTCTTGAAGAGTAGTCCTTAGACTAGGCCAGTAGAACTTTCTTGTTAGAAGTTCATAAGTTTTTGCAAAGCCAAAGTGCCCTGCAGCTGGAGAATCATGGAACTGCTGTAGGAGGTGTAGCTGTAATCGTTTATCCCTTGGGACATAGATATAGCTCTTGAATAAGATAAGTCCTTGCTGATTTTTTGAGAAATTTTGTAGTCCAACTTTCTCAAGAGAGGAGCCTTTCTTCTGGAGGTATTCCAAAGTTCTTTTGGCAAAGGGATCGTGGTTGTAAGCATCTTTGAATGCTTTAAGAAGTGTTGCTGATGGTGTATAGTCTTTAAAGGTCTCTGGTTTCTGAGAAGAGGTAATGGGGGCAACTTGGTCTTGAGGGGATAAGTTTCCCTCTAAGTCCTCTGTAGTGCGAGGGTTGCTTAAAGATGCTGCTATAAGCTTTGTAGAGTCTAGCAGGGCCTTTGTATTGCTTGTTTTAGCAGAATCTTGGTAGTCATGTCTTCTTGAGAGGAGATCTGCTCTTTGATTCTTGGCCCCTGAGACATGTTTTATAACAAAGTCAAAACCTCCTAGTTGTTCAGACCACCTTGCTTGTCATCGATTGAGCTGTTTAGTGGTTGTAAAGGTCAAGAGATTTGAATGGTCACTGTAAATAGTGATAGGATAGTTTGCCCCTTCAAGGTGGTGTAATGGTGGGTGCACCAGATGTGAGAATCTAGCCACCCAAGGAAGGGATGATTTTACTAAGACAACACACTGTCTTAGGAAACAGAGCCAAAGGGTTGTAGCTTAGACTATTGTAATGGTGGGTGCACCAGATATGAGAATCTAGCCACCCAAGGAAGGGATGAATTTACTAAGACAACACACTGTCTTAGGAAACAGAGCCAAAGGGTTGTAGCTTAGACTATTCCACAACGCAGCAATCAGGTGTATGATGTGGTGAAGTGGTTTAGACAAGTTGCAACAAATGTTGAGTCTGAGAACTCAGGGGTAAGTCAGAGGTTAGCACCTCACTGACTTTTCAAAAACAGAGAATAACAAGATCAATGCTTGGAAGCTTGGAAAAGACGTAGAAGTATGTGCTAGTCGATTTACTGTATTGCCTGCTTGCCCTTTCTTAAGGAAAGGGCAATCCTATTTATGCCAAAGGAGTGTAGTTCTCTCATTTTCCATGACTTTCCATGACTAACCAGGCTTGGTAAATGTATTAGAAATCAAGTGCAACCCACAACTAGCTTGCTAATCATGTAGTGAACGTAAGAGAATCCCATAGAACCATCTCTTAGGTTCGTAGCCTATAGGAAGTAAAAGGAGGTCCAAGGTCAGAGTACCCCTATAGACAAATTATGTCATAGACAAATTATGTCATAACTTAACCAATCTTGTGGGTAACTAAAGAGCGATGACGTGTAATGAATCATAGATGGTTGTAGCAATCGTTGAGTAGTATTGCTCTTGTTGTTGGTGTGATAAGCGAAAATATGTATAGTGACTTGTAAGTTTGTCTTGGGTTTGATAGCAAACTGAGTGCAACGAATGTCAGTATGACAACTATTCCACAACGCAGCAATCAGGTGTGTGATGTAGTGAAGTGGTTCAGACAAGTTGCAACAAATGTTGAGTCTGGGAACTCAGGGGTAAGTCAGAGGTTAACACCTCACTGACTTTTCAGAAACAAGGAGTAACAAGATGAATGCTTGGAAGCTTGGAAAAGACGTAGAAGTATGTGCTAGTCGATTTACTGTATTGCCTGCTTGCCCTTTCTTAAGGAAAGGGCAATCCTATTTATGCCAAAGGAGTGTAGTTCTCTCATTTTCCATGACTTTCCATGACTAACCAGGCTTGGTAAATGTATTAGAAATCAAGTGCAACCCACAACTAGCTTGCTAATCATGTAGTGAACGTAAGAGAATCCCATAGAACCATCTCTTAGGTTCGTAGCCTATAGGAAGTAAAAGGAGGTCCAAGGTCAGAGTACCCCTATAGACAAATTATGTCATAGACAAATTATGTCATAACTTAACCAATCTTGTGGGTAACTAAAGAGCGATGACGTGTAATGAATCATAGATGGTTGTAGCAATCGTTGAGTAGTATTGCTCTTGTTGTTGGTGTGATAAGCGAAAATATGTATAGTGACTTGTAAGTTTGTCTTGGGTTTGATAGCAAACTGAGTGCAACGAATGTCAGTATGACAACTATTCCACAACGCAGCAATCAGGTGTGTGATGTAGTGAAGTGGTTCAGACAAGTTGCAACAAATGTTGAGTCTGGGAACTCAGGGGTAAGTCAGAGGTTAACACCTCACTGACTTTTCAGAAACAAGGAGTAACAAGATGAATGCTTGGAAGCTTGGAAAAGACGTGGAAGTATGTGCTAGTCGATTTACTGTATTGTCTGCTTGCCCTTTCTTAAGGAAAGGGCAATCCTATTTATGCTAAAGGAGTGTAGTTCTCTCATTTTCCAAGACTTTCCATGACTTACCAGGCTTGGTAACTGTAGTCGACATAAGAGAATCCCATAGAACCATCTCTTAGGTTCGTAGCCTATAGGAAGTAAAAGGAGGTCCAAGGTCAGAGTACCTATAGACAAATTATGTCATAACTTAACCAATCTTGTGGGTAACTAAGGAGCGATGACGTGTAATGAATCATAGAGGGTTGTAGAAGCTTTTGGAGCTATCGTTCATGTTCCTAGGCCTCTAGTTGGTAGAGATATGCCATGTGGTAGTATTGGCCCACCCCCTTAAGGAGGAGATTTTCTTAATAACTTGTTCAATGAGTGTCCAAATGATATGCCGTGATGTATGTAGCATAAACAGATGTAGTAGAAGATTTTGCAGCAATCGTTGAGTAGTATTGCTTCTGTTGTTGGTGTGATAAGCCAAGATATGTATGGTGACTTGTAGGTTTGAGGAGAAGATTTCTAAGTTTGCTCTTGAGTTTGATAGCAAACTGAGTGCAACGAATGTCAGTATGACACTCATTTTCAGCCCGTAATTGTCTATTCTCGTCCGCAAGAAGGACAGCGGAATGCATCGCTATCTGACAACCCTTTACGAGCTGGTTGAGTGCAAAATCTGTAGGACTTGGCGGACTCTGTGTACGCCGGCTGATATATCCCTTAATTTCTGAGCTTGGAGCTCTAATTGAGAGATATTGTGGGGTGTTTCAGGTACCCAAGGACCCTGGGTAGGGGAGGGGTTTGCGGGTGGGGTAGGGGTCTGTAACTGAGTATTAAGCTTCGAAAGCACCCGTTCTGGGTCAAAAGGAACAAGACCAGTTGCTGAGAACCCATTGCGTACCGTATTTGTAGCCATAGACTTGTTACGGGCTGAAACGTAGGCTGTGAGGAAGTCTGGCTTGTCAATGTGATTAAGGCCCATGCGCATATACCCCTCGATTTGCTGTCCGTAAAAGTGTTTTAGAACTGCAAAACAGCTTACGTCTAACGGCTGTAAAAGGTGTGAGGAATGTGGAGGCATGCAAAGTGTGCTCTGTGCAAAATAGGTCAAACGCGGGTGTAGAATGGCTTCCGTGTCCATCAAGGATTAGAAGACGATATACACCCTTCGTACGGTCCTTTGTATGTTTCTCGAAGACATCTGTACGCGAGAGCTAAAGAGTCGTCCGTCCACCCCTGATCACTTAGCGCAATTGTCCAATCTTGTGGGAGTATATCTGTGTACCAAGTTGAGATATGAACCTTTCCTTCAAAGATGACCATTGGCGGTAGGCTCCAGCCAGACGACGACACAGATTCAATAACCATAACCCATTCGCGGTTCCCTGGTTGAATAGATACTGGACGGCTAGCTCTTTCAGAACCTGTCTCGTCGAAGTTATAGATATCCTCGTCTTGGATCCCGTATTTTGCAACCGTATTTTGTACAAGCCGACACCAGTCTCGAATAATTGTAGGATCTTCGCATTTAGCCCGTTGGTAATTGTATTTACGGTTGTACTTTGATTGGAGGGAGTCATGGCGCTGTACGAAGTTATGAACCCAGCACTTGCCAACCGTAAAGAGACTATCGCGGTCCGTATTCGATCGTTTTTGAAGGAGAAGATTCGCCATTTGCTGGATAGAGCTACTTCTAACAGGTAAGCCTCGTTCATCCAATTGATAAGAGTTTCCTCCTCTGTGGATGAAAGTTTGGTATTTGCAGCTCGTAAACCTCTCCGCGCGCGTCCTCCCTTGACGCGATATCGAAGGGTTGAAGCTGGAATATCGTACGCGTCTGCGGCCGCCCGTAAACTTGTAAAATAGCCATCTTTGTGCGCCTGAAGTGCAGACACGTAAAAAATGAGGGGGCGTGCGCAACTTGCATATATGCGCAACTTGCTTATGAAGTACGTTAGTCATGATTATTATGATTATTTGTGCTAACCCTGCTAAACGGGCAATCATACATGGTGCATGAGCATGCTGATTTTTCACGAGGAATCACCTGCACCAGAATGTACAGCGACGCTGATAGCTTCGTACGATGCTCAATCAAGGTCCCAATTCCCTACAGGCCAAGCCTTTGAGCGCGGAAAATAGCAAGGCTTGCTTCACTCGTGGCACACTTGACATGGAGACAACTTCGAATGTCTTTGCAGGCAGCCCGACTTGCAGGGTCAAAGGAATACGATCTTAATGAAACCTCACTTTCAATGTCCGAGCACTCCCCAAAAGCAAACGTTCGTGGAACTAGCGGCGCGAATGGTCCTCCTGATTGCTCTTGTTACCTCCACACTCAGCTTAGTGTACGTTGTGGACTCAGCATCCCCCCCTACCCCCAGTCCAAACTATTTTAATGAAATAAAGAAGTCTAACGTATATATTACTGTAGATACCTATCCAGTGCGGTGGAGCCGACAGCTGCAATGTCGGAGAGAGCAACGCAATATCATACTCTATTAACTACAGTTTTGGTGGTACCTTATAGTGTCCGTGAGCGGCAGCGAAGTCGATGCGATCCAACCCAATTCCGTGACAGATACGTGCTGGTTTCACCAAACGACCATACAGTAGGAAGCTACTACTATTGTGTTGATAATAGTTAAATCGGTGCCATCCGGCCTAGCGGGCGAGCCTTGCCGCCCTTGCCCTTGCCCTTATTTCGAGATGGCGACCACCTCGACCATCCCGACCACCCAACACCACGGCTCTACCGATATAACGGTCCCAGAGAGACCAGCAAAGGTAAGTTAGTCTGCCGCCCCTTGTGTGAATCCCATCCCTCGCGATACCGTAATGAAATCCACCGCCATTGGCCTCTCTCCCACAAAAACTTCTCTGTCCGTAAGATCCTTTATTCGCCACTCACCCAATCACTAACCCACCTACCACATCACATCACTTCACTTCACACCAAAAAAACGATAATAAATATCAATCAGCCATCATAAAATAATATATAACCCCCCTCGCTTTTCGACCCATTATGAATAAACTTCTATATGCACCCCCTTCCTCCCTTTTAGAGCTAAAAGAGCAAACATACAGTCATCATCATTAAACCTCGCAAAAAGCCAAACAAAATCTCAAAAAAAAACAAACCCGGGAATCGTCCAAAAAGTGCGACCCCCAACGAAAATAACTACCGCTACCGCTTCTTCTTCCTCCCCTTCTTCTTCGGCGTCGCCACAGGAACAGGGACAACCTCCCTCTCCCTCTCCCTAACCCGCTCCGGCACAACCTTAACCCCACTTCCCTCATCCGTCTCCTCGCTACTACTACTCTCCTTCCTCCTCTCCACATACACCCCTGCGCCAGAAGGAGGCATAGCCCTCCTAACATTCGAATACACCACCTCCCCCCCCACAGGATATCCTGCCCCTCCCCCTCCCCCCCCAACCCCACCACCGCGCCCATACTCCCCCTCAGCCCTAACCTGGTACTCAAACGGATCATACTCAACCCCACTCCCCACGCTCCCCCTGCGCGAGGCACTCGGGTCCCAGCCCTCCTCATGCGGCAACAGCGCCCGCATAACAGTCATGGGCATCTGCATCCCCGCCATCGACGCCGAGGACCCCGGCCTCACTCCATCCGAGACATGGCGACCTGTCATCATCGGTGGAGGCGGGTACGCGTAGTGTTGCGACCCCGGGCGCGCGAGCGAGGATGACGAGCGTGGACGCCCGGGTGAGGCGTGGTGTTGGTGCTGGTGCGAGGAGGGAGGACGGTATTCCGCAGCGTACGACTCCATTAGTGCTGGATCAGCGTGTATAGCGCGGCTATGTCGTCTAGAGTGCGGCCGCGACGAGGACGACGCGAGTTCAGGCGGCGGGACGATGGGAACAGTCACCATCGGCGGGCCTGAGCCTTTCTTATTTCTGCGCTCGCTGCCACCACTGGCTTTATCGCGTTTGGATGACGAGGGCGAGGATTTCGGTTTCGCCTTCGTCGCGTTCTCGGCTGCGATGCGCTTCCGCCTGTTTTCGAGGGCGGCGAGCTCATCCTCACGGAGCTTGACTTCTAACTTTCCTTTTTCTTGTGCGCGGCGGATGCGCGCGAGTGCGGATTGGACGAGGGCCTCCTCCTTGTCTCGGAGGGCGATCTGGGCCGCGCTGACGTTGCCGCTGCTGTCGCTGCTGTCGCTGTCGGTGGAGGAGGCGCTGCTGCTGGACGACGAGTCGGGCTGGTACGCGTATGCCTTTCTCGATTTGGGGGCGACGTCGATGGCGGAGTAACGGGCGGGGTAGCCGTTGACGGCGACGCCGCGGGCGTCCGAGGAGTCGTCCGAGTCGAGCTCCTCGACGCGCACGCTCTCGCGGTAGCGCGCCTGGTCGCGCTCCCACCGCCTGCGCGCCTTGCTCCCCTTCGCCCCCGGTGGTCTTCCCCATGGGGGCATAGATTCGGGAGATCGCGGCCGACCACCTAGACCGCCTCCCCGGAAAAAGCCGCATCGATGGGTTTGTCCATGAATGCGGCGTGTCCTAGGATGGTGACTCCGGACGCGCCGATGAGCCACAGGATTGTCGAGAAGGGCGACGCGAAGAAGCCCAGAGGGATGGCGACGATGAGGAGGAAAGTGTAGAGTTGGGATGAGGTGATGCGGTTGGCCCCGAGCTCGAGGTCGCGGCCGTCGAGCTTGCCAATGGCCCACATGCCGCCGACGATGAGGATGATGACGAAGAGGAGGAGCGGGTTCGTCACCAGGCTGTAGATGCTGAGCATCACGAACACGGCCGCATAGTTGCTGGAGAAGTGGCCCAGGTTCCAGTTGACGCGCGACTGGGCCTCGCCGAAGTTGGCGGGCTTGGACAGGCGCTTGAAGTCGAGGAACTCGGAGATGGGCTTGATGTTGGCGAAGCGGGAGCCGATTGTCTGCGAGCGGAAGCCGGCAAGGCGGTCGGAGAGGTTGAGTCTCGACGTGAAGACGTCCAGGGGGATCTGAATGCGTGCCATTGTGAAGGTTGGGTTGTTGTTAAGGACGAATTGAGAGGTAATTGATGTTTTTGTGAAGTTGTAGTTAGCTGATAGAGATGCTTTCTGATCAATCGAGGTGCGGATTGAGTCCTTTCTGTACCGATGACGGGTGTGGATGATTGTAGTGATTTCGTGTCGTGAGGGAGATCTGTCAAATCTTTTTGGAGGTGCGAAGGAGCTGTGATGGGCAGGGGCTGTTGTCAGCAAAGAACACGCAAGTCGCCCAGCCACCAGCAAGGTACTAGCTTCGGGAAGGCGCCAGGCCCACGAACCTTTGTTTATAATGGGAAAATAGTGAAGTCTAAGTGGACAATTGAACAGGTCGACGAATGTAATCTCGATGACTGACGAACGTATTTTTTGTAGGCTGTGAATCTTTTTTGGGAGCTGGAGCTGACTGAAATAGGAGAGTCTCGAAGGCCCATAATAATCCCCAAATAATCCGATAATCGGCAACAGGGGTTGGTTCACGTATTTTTTCGGGCAACGGGCAGTGATTGGCGATCTGGAAGCCTTGGAGGGAAAGCAGTTGATGAATGAATTCGGGGTCTATTCCTGTCGAATTTCGACAGAAGAGCGAAGGAGAGTCTTCGTAAGTTGCTCTGTGGTCTGTGGTCGGACTTGAGTAAGTAAGCAGGGAGTTTCGTCATTGTGGATGGGGGACTGGCTCCAGGGTGCAGTGCAAGTTGAAGGGATTGGCATAGAGGATGAAGGAGCAACTCACTCAGCACAACGACCTCTTGCCCACGACCACGACCTCGTCCTCGTTCCTTGCACGCACGATATGTCCCCTTGACTCTTGATGCGGCGGCTGAATGTCGGGGCAGCGGTGAGTATCTATCGAGTTTGTTGCTGGAGAGCACCACGGGGGTTTGGGTCCAGCCAGCAAATGGGCGCTGGTGGTATAGTAGGGCCGCAGAGAGCGGGGGCAGAGAGTGAAGTGAGGATTGGGAAGGATGGGAAGGAGAGAAGGAAGAGGAAGGAGGGGAGAGAAGAGGAAGAGGAAGGAGGGGAGAGAAGGAAGAGGAAGGAGGGGAGAGAAGAGAAGAGAGGACACGGCGACAAGATATACCAAATAGGATAAGACACAGCTATGGATCTATGGATTCTTTTTTTCTATTGAGGGGAATGGGGAGAATGGGGAGAATGGGGAGGAGAGGCTGCAGGAAGCTTATGTCGGTATACCGTCGGCTGTCGGTATGATGTATTGTCGGGTATACACGTATGCGTCGTCCGCCAGAAAGTACCGAGTGGTACTTGATGCGGTGTCGTCTGCCCTCTTTTCCCATACGCCAGCTCTTGGAGCCTGGATTTCTATACGCTGAGAGAGGGGATACTTGGGTGGTACTTGCGCGGACTGGGCAGATAAAAGATCTGCCTCTATTTTCCACATATTCTGCATGTACCACCCGAGTACTTCTTGGAACCATACAGTAAGTCACGTGAGTACTTCTTGGAACCACACAGTAAGTCACGTGAGTATTTCTTGGAACCACACAGTAAGTCACGTGCCATTTTTTGGGAAGTGACAACGTCGCAACATTTATAGTTCCCTGAGGTGAGAGCGTCAGGTCCGCGTATAGACTTCATCTTCATCACCCTCAATGACCACGACGCTGTCCAATCTTTAATTGCCAGAGAAGGTGCCACATCACCGCCAACACCACCAGGTCTCTTAATTGGCCTCTCCTCTCCTCTCCTCTCCCCGTCATCCCTCCAGCCATCATGAAGCTCTCCCTCGCCTTCTCTGTCATTGCCTGCGCCGTCACCTTGGTGGCCGCCTGGAGCAAAGAAGGTACAGCTCTCTCCCTCCCCAATCTCATCTTTCCGATTTCCATTTCCCACTCTCACCATCCAATCCGTACCACCAGCTAACACCCCAGCCCCACAGACCAAGAAATCTTCCGCCTCCGCGACGAAATCGCCCTCTCCGAAGGCCCCGAAGTAACCTTCTACGACTTCCTCAACCTCAAACAAAACGCCAACCACGACGAGATAACCAAAGCCTACAAAAAGCGCTCCCTCGCCCTCCACCCCGACAAAGTAAAGCAAAAGTTCATCGCCTCCCGCACCAAGTCCACCGACAAATCCAAGAAACCCGCCGACCGCCCCTCAAACGCCGAAATCAACGCCGCCGCCAAAGCCGCCTCCGACCGCTTCGCCCGCCTGGGTCTCGTCCAGAAACTCCTCAAAGGGCCGGAGCGCGCGCGCTACGACCATTTCCTCGCTAATGGCTTCCCCGTCTGGAAGGGCACGGGATACTACTACGCGCGTTTCCGCCCTGGGTTCGGCACCGTGCTGCTGGGTCTGTTCATCTTCGTCGGCGGCGCGGGACACTATTTCGCGCTGTACCTCGGCTGGAAGAGACAGCAGGAGTTTGTAGGCCGCTACGTCAAGTTCGCGAGACGCGCGGCGGGGAGCGCGAACCTCTCCATCCCGGGCGTGGATGCGGGCGCCGAGACGCCGCCGGCAACGGATAGCGATGCGGAGGCTGCTATGCAGCCTATGAACCGTAGGCAGAGACGCATGCAGGAGAAGGACTCGCGCAAGGAGAAGCCGGAGAAGAAGGTTAAGGCGCCTAAGGCGAAGGTGTCCCCGGCTGATACGCCGACTGGTGTTACTGGGCCGAAGAAGCGCGTTGTGGCTGAGAATGGGAAGATACTTGTTGTTGACGCGGTGGGGAACGTGTATCTCGAGCAGCGTAATGATGATGGTGAGATGCAGGAGCTGTTGCTTGATGTAAGTCACCCTTATCACCTGTCACCACCCAAACCCCCCCTTTTTTTTTCGTCAATCTTGCGGGAATGAAAGAACTAACACGACGTAGCCCGCCGAACTCCAATCCCCCCGCCTCCGCGACACGGCTCTCATCCGTCTCCCCGTCTGGATCTACGCCAAGTCCGCTGGCCGCTTCCTCTCCCCCGCCCCCGCTGCGGATTCTGACTCAGACTACGAGGAGGGCGAGGACTTTACGTCTGAGAACGACACTGCTGGCGAGACGAGCGGGGCTACGCCTAACAAGTCTGCGAAGAAGGCGCGCAGCAGGAAGAGTGGGAGGAAATAGATTAGACGTAAGATATTTGTTTTTCTGCTTCGCTTGTTCTTGTTTTCCCATTTTTGTGGGAGTTTAAAAAGAGATTTTTGATGTTGTTTTAAGTGTAGGTGGGGGATGTTGAGTGTAAATAGGGAGAAAATGATGGATAAAATGTTTTTGCATAGATGGGAAATGGGGGGGGGGATCTTGCATTTTTTACCTGCGAGGGCGGTGCTAGGTAGTACTTCTGTAACTCTATTTACCTCTATAATCCGTTTACATTTACCACAGCCCCGTTTTGGGATGTCTTATGCACTCCATGAGTGAGGGCCAGTTCTGTGAATCGTGCACGTGCGTATTACTCGCATTGAAGAGTTGTGATGAGGTATAATCATCAATTTCAATCCAACGAAACAAGTCCAAGGTAAAAGAAAATCGTATAAGCATATTCCTAAACCCCTTCCCAAACTGCCCCAAAACAAACAAAGGCACAAATAAATCCTCCCTCCGCCCTTCCCGGATATCAAAACACTCTCCCCCTCCACCTCAAATAAACAACTTAGCCACACTCATCACCCCCCCCAACCCCTCGAACCCTCCACCACTATGCCCCCCCCCATTCCCCCCCTTCCCCCCCGTCAGGCCCGCCAGGCCCGCCAATTTCGCCAATGAAGCAGGTAGTCGTATCCCGAAACGCGCGAGAAGCCCAGTCAGCGCGCCCCCGGTGATGAGAGGCATGATGACGAGCATGAATACTTTTAGAGGGTGCGTCTTGAGGAAGTGGAGGAGTTTGCGGAGGAGGTGCCGGAGGCGGGAGTAGGTGCGCGCGAGGAGGCCGCGGCGGGGGGAGCGGCGGTAGGAGGATGTTGCTGAGCGGGCGCCGGAGCCTGGGTGGTTTGTTAGCTATTATTTTTATCTTATTCACCAACCCATTTCTACTGCCTCCACTCCAATCCACGCCCATCAACCGCCCATCAATCCACTAGGGCAACAACAACAACACATAAGAGAAAGGTCTACTACTCACCAACACTAAAAAAACTGGTCGTACTCCTATTCCCATGCCTCGGCACCCCTCCCCCACTCACCCCCGCAGCCCAATCCCCAAACGCACTCCCCGTCTCGTTGGACTTATGCGATTTATGCTTCTTGTGCCCCCCGTGGCGGCTGCTGCGGCTCGGGCTCGCGCGGCCCTCCGTACCGCCGTAGCCGCCGAGGATGTAGGAGGATGCTACCTCTGAGGCGCCGTCGAACCAGCCCATTGCGCCTGTTATTCGTCTAACTTCGCCCGTTCGCTGTGCTGTGCTGCTTGTCAGTGTCGAATTGCTCCGTCGCAAGTGGAGCGTCAGGCAACAACGATGCTTGTCTTCGCGGTTCGTTGGGTAGAGCGAAGTGAGGTCGTAATACGTTTGGATATACAATTCGATGCAAAAGGGTGGAGTTGTGCGTATGTAGGTGTGTGCTGGCTCTCACGAAGGGGATCCACGCTTTTTGTGATACACGTCGTGTCAGCTTTGCCGTTGGGGGTGGTTGGGGATTGGCGGGGCGGGGGGGGGGGGGGGGGGGAGGGGGGTCGGGAACGGGGCTAGACTAGGGGTTTAGCGAGTGGGGATTTTGGGTTAGGGGATTTTTGGTAGAGATCACGTGATGAAAATTCATGTCGCCACATGTCAGGTTTGGCCTGCGCCACAGCTATGACGATGTGGCCGAGGGAGGGGAGTTTTACATCTTTCATAAGTGCATACACGACTCAAAGGAAGGATATTCAAATCCTTCATCTCGAGACCCCTCCACCATCATGTCTCCCTCCAGCAACCCCGATTACTGTACGTCCCTCTCCCCCACCACTCTCACCCTTACCCTCCAACTAACCAGCACCCAACCCACAGACTCCGTCCTCGACGTCTCCCCCACCGCAACCCCCCAACAAATCCGCGACGCCTACAAACGCGCCGCCCTTAAAACACACCCAGACCGCGTCCCCTCCGACTCCCCCGACCGCGCCTCCCGCACCCGCAAATTCCAACTCATAAACGACGCCTACTACACCCTCTCCGACGCCACCCGGCGCCGCGAATACGACCTCGCGCGCCCCCACCCCGCCCCAGGCGGCTTCACCTCCGGCCCCTCCGCTGCCTCCGACGAGGACGCCTGGGACATCCCTCGTCCCTCCGACGGCGCGGGGACGGGGGGGAACTGGTGGGAGAATTTCGGGTTCAACACGCACCCCAACCGGGAGGAAGCCGAGTCCGCGCAATTCGGCGATGTGTTCGAGGAGATGCTTAGGGAGGAGGGGATGGCGAATGAGGCTGGGCATGGCACGGGACGGTTCTGGTCGGTGGTGGGGGGGCTGAGTGGTGCGGCGATGGGGTTTATTGTGGCGAATTTCCCGGGGATGGTCGCCGGGGCGGTCGCGGGGAATAGGCTGGGAGCTGTGAGGGATGCGAGGGGGATGAGTGTGTATTCGGTGTTTCAGGAGTTGCCGCAGGGGGATAAGGCGAGGTTGTTGAGTCAGCTTGCGGCGAAGGTTTTTGCGCATGCGGTGGGGGGTGGGGGGAGTAGCAGTGGGATTTGAGGGGTGAGAGGGGTTCGGTGGGGGTGAGGGTGGATGAGTGGTTTTGATAGTTTTGCGAGGGTTTGGGATTTGGGGTGGATTGGACAACAGATGAGTGGCTTCGAGGTGGTAATGGAGATGTGAGAATATAAGGAGGGATATTTGCAATTGGAATTTAAAGTGTGCTCAGGAGTGGCGTTGATGCTAGGATGGCTAGCTTTTGTAGGCAGTTAGATATATATATAAATTAAGACGTGTTAACATACCTTTCAGATTCTCGGGCAGGACAGCGCACTGTTGAGTATTAGAGGCGGATCCCAGTTAAGGATCGTGAGTGCGTAACGGCGGCATAAAGGCAGTACGCACAATGGGATAGGATGGGCGCAACAGGCTACGCAACAGGCTACGGGCAATAGGCACCAAGCCAGGCAACAAAGCCTCATCCAAGACTCGAACGTGCAACCTCGTTCCTCAAAAAAAAGTCCAAAAAAGTCCAAAATGGGCCAAAAAATAGATAAAAACATGGCCAGACCCAGGTTCGAACTGGAGTCTCCCGTCGGTTCTCAACCTCAAACTCGGGGGCTTGCCGAAGGCGAGTTTGGAGCTATCCAAAACCGGTTGATAATTGAGAGACGGACATCTTACCACTAGACCATCTAGCCTTATGAATTAAAATGTACTCGTATTAAGCGCTATATACACCGGACGTTCTGCATAGGGGTGTGTTTAGGGGGTAAGGGAGGTGGGGGGATAGCTACCCCAACACAGCACCCCTCGAGCCGTTCGAGCCCCGAGGTCGCGGGGATAGGACCAGTCGGTGTGAGAGCGTGATGGGAGCGACGGCAAGGGAGTAATAAATTAGTTATCTTTCATAGTGCTCATAAAGAAGAAGAAGAAACGCTATATCAAACCCGTGACACATAATCAACTCCAAATAAGAACATGAAATCCTAACCCCGTAGTCTTGTGCGCAATATTTACTGCACATGCAAAACAACAATCTAAGCCCTTCCTTACGATGGCATTCCTTGCGCGCTCCGCACACCACGCCCGTGCAACCACTTGCTCCCCTGGTCCCTGAGCATCGATGATCACCAGCTTGTCTGTCGGCGGATATGCCTCTTTGAGGTCTTCCACTTTAACTACACTGTCGAGATACTTGACGGCTTGGCGCCGGTGCATGAGGTGAGTCCCGACGCAAGGGGGGGCGCATACGAAGAGCGGATTCGAGTATAGTACGTAGCTTATGGGAACGTTGTTAATGGTGAAGTCGACCGTCGCACGGTACTCCTTTGCCGCGGGAGTGCCAGCTACCTCTGTCAGACGCAGGGATTTAAATTCGACCTTTTTGACATCGTTTCGAGGCGCAGTCGGCGATGGACCAAGAGCCTGGATCCATTGCCCGATGTCGGTGATGCTTTCCAATGCTGCTTCGGGCGATTCGTTCACGTCTGGGTCGGCCAATCCGAGACCGTCGAGAGTAAGTTGTAGTTGCGTCGTGCTAACGGGGATTGGGACGTCGACGGCGCGAGCATTGATTTTGATCCAGGCTGATGAAGTCCAACCTTGCGGAGCAGGAACTGGCCCAATCCAACCACAGAGACTCTTCGGGTTGTTGAGTCCACCAAGCACCCTTCCTAAAACCGTCCGTTTCGGCCAGTAACTCTTGTTCTGAACGACGATTCCGCTGTCCCAGAAAGGGGAGGCGTTGATTGATCGCACCGAAGGCGTGGCATCCACGAGGCAGCACATGATTCTGTGGCGAAATATCTTCCCAGGGAGGACAAGGCCAAAAAGCCAGTCGCAGATGTCAAAACCTATACCTGCGGCCCCAGTCGCAAGGTCATTATATACATTCTCAATGTATGCCCTCGCCTCGTCCATAAATGGCCACGAGAGAGCTTCTCCAAAGCGAATGAGACCCTCAATCTGCCTCTGGTTGTGTATGGAATAGAGCGTGTACATTTTGTTTGCTGGTAGGGGAGCGGCGGTAGAATTTACCGCGGCGGTGATGGATACGTTCTGCATCCACAGCGCGCTGAGAATGACCAGTGCGGATATGGCGTCGGTCATGATACCGCCATTGTTGGTATTCACTGGTTCTTTTCGCAGCCGCACAAGCAACTCGGCTCCGAGTAGAATCTGGTAGAGGAAGTTTTGGAGACCGATTCCCTGCGCAGTACTACCGAGAGTATTGTTGCTGATATTTCTAGCCTTGCTAAAGTCGACAAACCGGCTTGGGGCGTCGTATAAACTACCGCTCAATTTCATACAGATGGTGTCGATTTGTTTCTGCCTATTGCCGCCTGCGGGATGAAAGCCCGTCTGTAAAATCTCTATCTGAGATAGGCCAAGCAGCTGCCCGAGAAATTTGCTGTCTTCAGACGTCCCTAGTAGTTGCAATGCCGAAATTCGCTGCACGATCTTGTCTAGCGAAGCTCCTGGAAGGGCACCACTTGCTTCGAAAGTAATATTGAGTCTCGGATTTAGTGAGAGCTGATGGACACGGTACTCTTTGGAATATCCGGTTATGGTGACTGTTCCAGGCATTTTACCTTCATAGAAGGGCGAGGTTTCGCAGTCATTGTTGAGAAATACGTTGCTCGGAAAATCAATTTCGTGAAAAGTCATCGTGGCTAGGGAGGGTCAGTTAAACGCGGCATCATCGAGCAATGTAAACATACAGAGGCTAGAGTGGAGATAAGTCTGAGTCTGAGTGCTAAGCTCTCTGTTCGTTAGGTCGGCTTGGGTCAAACCATTATAGACCAGCTGTACGGCATCGACGTATCCCTCGCCAGTATAAGGTTTAACTGAAATGGACCCCCTATTTCTTCCCCTTAGCGTAGTCTCAAACTCTCTTAACTTAGTCCCAATTGCTTGCTGCGACAGAATTCTCACGGCTGGATCAGGATTGTTTACGCTAGGAGTGTAGCCGGGAGGGGCATCAGACTGGTTTCTGGGTTGGTTGAGAAAAGCCTCTAGGGGGTATGTAGAGGCGGATGTTGCTGGTGGAGCTGGCGTAGTCGGAGGAGCTCGAGCAGCTGTGGGAGACGGGCTAGCTTGGGGTCGAAGAGCTGGAGTAGCTCGAGCGGCCGGGGGGGTAGGAGCAGCGCAGGGGCGTGAAGCAGCGGGAGGAGGAGGAGCAGTGTAGGGGGGTGAGGCAGCGGGAGAAGCAGGAGCAGCGGGAAAATATGGCGCAGCGGGAGACGATCGAGCAGATGGAAACGCCGGAGCAGCTGGAGTTGGGGGAGCCGGTTGGGCGGGTCGAGAAGGAAGTGCTTTGCGTGGTTAACTTTTAGACCACCAATATGCGAAAGAGATGGGCTTACCTGTCTGTTGTCTCGAAAGAGTAGGCGGCGGCATTCTAGACCGCGCTTCTGTGAGAGCCCTTTGCACTGTGACCTTGTCATAGCCATTGGCAAGGCCGAGTGCATTTTCCAAAGCCTCCATTGCTACGGCGATATATCCCATTTTCAAGCGCGTCTCTCCCAGCTGTTGCCAAGCTTGCCAGTTCCGGGAATCAATTTGGATTGCAGCGTTTGCATCTTTTAGAGCTAAACCTAGATTTGGCGGCGTCGACATCGCATGGGCAAAAGACCGGCTCAACAGGAGAGCCGCATCAGTTGGGGTAGCAGCCAGTGCCTCATCGTACATCACGATAGCCCCATTATAATTACCAGCTTGCGCTCTAGCATCGCCCCGGGCGCGAAAAACTTCTGTAATTGCTCTATCCGTTGACGGTCCTGCTGAAGGAGATGTGGTTGCCTGTACCTGGCTCGCGGTTGGAGGCGTAGAGACAAGGCTGTCACGCTTCTTGCCTATTTTTTTGAGCGCCTTTCGAAACATTTTGGATAAGTCATAAAGTTCGCAGTCTAAGCACTTGACATGCAGATATCTTTATAGCCATATGCAAAAAGTGAGTCCTAACTTTTGGTCGAGACACGTTGTCGCTGGAGATGCTGCGCCTCGTCCAACATGTATCCCAGGCATCGCATCATGGTTTAAGTCGGCGCAACTATGCCCCGGCTGACCTCCGAAGCTGCTTCTCTGCCGTGTTTAGAAAGTAAATTATCATTACTTCAAGTTTTAGCCCAACTATGAGAATCATCGATTCTTAGAGCCCAAGTTTAGAGAACTCAACATCGATAGTTTTTCAGCTCCCTCACCGCCCCCTCCAGCACAACTTCTAGTGGCCAGTTCATATACTGGTGCCAGCCAACTGGCAAGGCGGACTGAATCCCGTTGATTTCTCTCCGTCCTATACCACCAACCCACCAAACCTCCCTATATGCCACGAGAAGCGCAAAGTAACGCGCGAGCAAAACCAACGCTCGCGGTGTTGCTCACTAACTAAATCGATATATAGTTTCGGAGTTAGGATTGGGAACAGCAGAACATCCCCAGAGTTCTTCTTGGCGTTAACTGCGCTCTTCGTAGTGCCGATAAAACTTATCACCTTCTTATACACCTTTTCGATGTCTGCATTCCAGGGCTCATCTCGTTCGTGGTCCTGGTTTCGTTCAAGCAGGTGGGCAAGACAATTTGGATCCTTGACGGCAAAGGTGCCCTCAAGCTCCCACGGTTTCTTGCTTGCTAAAACGGCGCCGAAGGCAGTCTCAAGATCCCACGGCCTGCAAAAACGCCATTCTCAGTTAATTCTTTATTATTATCCAAAATTTCCCTTGATAGACGTATGGATATGCCTCGACGAATACATATCCAGCTTCCTTCGTTATCAAAAGCCATTCGTAGGAGGCGTATATGGGGTCATCTCCCTGTCCTGTAATAGGACGAGAGCACAAAGACGAATTACCGACGCCGTAAAAAGCGCCGCATCCGCATTGGCTTTATTAATCTGGCTAACCTCATGCCGGTGAATTCGGATAGCGTGGCCGAAATAGATGTTGAATGCTTCTAAAACCTCAAGGTTTAGAGGCTCCATCTTAGAGAGATGCATCGTGGTTATACAGTATATGGAATATAAGAGCGAGCCATGCTTCAATGCAAGGCCAGGCATCTCTAAGACCCATATTTCCCGCGATCTTTCGCTAGTAGGTTCCTCGATGGTAAGGAAACGGACCATCCAGTGTTAGTCATATTATATGACTAACACTGGATGGTCCGTTCGAGCTCAAACTCCTCTACCTGTATATGAGTCATATAGAGGTAGAGGAGTTTGAGCTCGAGCATGCGCCGTTTTTCTGCATCGGGGTGTTCTTTTGTGGTTACTGTCGCGTCGTTGGCTGTCTTGGCTCGGGAGGTAGAGGCCGAGCTTTCACTTGATCTACTTGGCCCAAGCCTTGCATAATTGCAAGAAACCTTATGCCGTGGCAGCTTCCGCATAGAGGGTGGACTTCGTCACACTGTGGCAAGTTAGGCATGCTATCTATGACTGACTGCTTGGCATGATATTCCCAGCTATTGACATATCGACTAAAGAAAATGCGGACTATACTTTAACGCCCCGGGCTTGGCATTGCAGGCATCCATATCTTGACTTCTTATGATATAGTCGTGACGGAGGGTTAGCTACGCCAATTCTGGCTTTCAATGGACGAATTGGTCTATATCCCCACGGGGTGGGCTCGCGCTGCGACTAATTGGTTGTGGTGAGAAATCCGACATGGTTTGATTTTGTTGTATCCCGAGATGTTGGACGAGTTACGATGTGTAGTACGGAAACGATGACGGGCCGCGTCAGCCGCAAGTGACAAGGATCATAACCTGTCACGAGCATCATCACGTGCATATTCCAATCACGTGCATTGCGGTGCCAAGGCGGAGGGTCTGCACTAGTGCCAAACCCCGCCCGGAATCGTATATACGGAGTAGGAACGCGCTCTCTTACATAACCCCACTGGGATGCCTTCACGTCCAATCTTTGACAATAGTTATACTCGTGCTGCCTCGAAGTAAAAAAAAGGGGATATGTATAACAGCTAGTAATTCCAGCGACTATCATTAAAATATTCCCAATCCTCCACTTAATACAACACTCACTTCGTCCTCTGAAACTTATTTGCGATACCACGTGTGCGTATGCCTGCAACCGAGAGGACGATGATGGAGAGCATCTCAGGAACGACACTAAGGCAAATCTTGACTGCAAGAGACGAGGTGAAGCTAGATGAAGGCCCGTAGGATGAGCCTGCAGCGAATATTTCTCGTAGCGCGATGAGTGGAAGAGCCGAAGCAACCCCATGAGCAACTATCCGGGGTTAGCTGGGTTCGAGTTAGGACGAATATTGGGCCAACCTTTGTGCCATCAGCGGAGAGCCCGCCAGCAGCGTATTCTTGGGATGACCGGAATGAGAGCAGCGTCCAAACTGCAAGGATGGCCCAGCAGGCCAGAACCACTCCCATGCCAACTTTCATTAGCACATTCCCGACGGAAGCCCCATCCTGCAACTTCACAATGCCCATGATGACCAGGACCATCGCTGCGATGACGGTGAGGTGGTATTGGATGACAAGAATCCATTCGAATTTCCGGTTGAGGGTGGGATCGCGAGCACGTCTCCTAAAAGATGTTAGGTAGTGGTAGGTGGGGAGAGAGGGTAGACTGACGCTTCATGGAGAATCCCAACTGCGCCAAGAATCAGAGGTGAAAGTCCAACGCTCTGGAGAATTAGAGTAGCAAGCCCCCCACTGGAATGATTGTTGTAGGCGTTAAGCTGCACGGTGTTTCCGACTATGCGAATAACGCAGAGGCTGTGAAGGGCCAGCCAGCCAAGAAGGCCTCGTTTCCCATGCTTCCAGAGACAGTATGTGACGGGTTGGAGAAGGAGGCAACTCTTGGTGGATACATTGTAGTGAAATTTGAGAAAGGGCGCGTGAGATGGGGAGAAGAAGGCAGACCATAGTGAGCTGGTCTTTCGAGATATATACACTCGAAAAATTATAAAGAGATCATACTTACGCGTCATCCTTCGCTCTCGTTCCGTAAATGGCAATTTGAGGCGCAGCCTGAAGATGCCTCTAATGCTTGTCGCGCATTTGGCAACCACACGATGGATCTGACAGAAACCTAAACAGGCCTTTAAAATGCTTATCTGCATTCGAAGGATGAGACATGGGCCCAGTAAAGCTTGTTCCTTCTCGCATTCGCTCTATAATAGGAATACATGTCGCTGCACTGCCTAACACCGTCGCAATTGAACTCGCGGCACCAAGAGGGATATGACAACCGCTAGTCACAGGCAAGTCGTGGCAATTGTGGCTTGGTCGGGTTGTACGGGGAAGCAGCGATTGGTGGGAATAGTACAATATGCACTTTGAGGCGTTTCTCATGGTGGCGGTGCGCAATAGCTTGGCGGCGGGGTTTTATGGCGCTTGTAATCAAAGACGACATGTTGTTCTCATCGTGCGAATAAACGGTGACTGTGGCATTCATCGGTTTCCTGTTTGAATGCCTGTATAAATTGCCATTGTAATTAGGCTGCGCACTACTCGCTCAATACTCGGCTCACTCGCTCAGTGGGTTACTCAGCTGGGTGAGTAGCTGAACCTTTTACTCGACTCGGTGAGTGAGGTCAATACTCAGTTACTCTGTAAAAACCTGGTGAGTACTCGGCTATCACGTGTAAGATTTATGCATCATGTGAACAGTCCCTCATACGATTAATACTGTTTTATGGTTAAGTTAAAGTATTACATCTATTAGCATCACTCTCGCCATCTCTAGTAAGCTGTGAGAACGAATCATGTATATTCCTCTATCTAAGTACCATGATTATCAGAAGATTATTAGAACGCTATTATCTATTATATATGCTTAAGAACATCCCTCCACCTTGCTTGATGAGGCCGGCCAGACCTACTAATACCTAAAGTATTTATAGGGTCTTGATGAGGATCCTCGACTGAGCGGAATGAGCTATGAGTCAAGATAACTGTGTATAGAACTTGTTCATAAAATGTCTCTTGTGTGAGAATATGATCTTATTATAGGTATTAACCTACATAATTCTGGTAATAATCTGGTAATCCTTACTTGTTGAGGTTGCATTTGATTGATTCGCATTTGATAGAGACTATCCTTCCCATCTGTGACTTCTTTTTGCAAATGTCTGATGCAAGATGTGTTGCCATAGACTTTGGGCCAGCAGACTTGATTGCAGGATGCGTAAGGGCCTTCGAACAATAAGTACAAATAACACATGGTTCTCCAGAAAGCCGGTCTGCTCCTTGGTGATAACTTCTCCAGTATTGAGAACTCCAGTTGGTTGAATCCCATGCAATCTTCATAAGGAGTTTTGTAGTATGATCTGAGTGTTGTTCATACCATCGTGATAGCTTCCACCACTCAATGAATATATCGTGTGTATCCTTAGTCCATTTGACGAATTGGTTTAACTTGCCAATATATTCAAGGCCTGCAGGGACTTTGTAAGGATGCCTGTCCCTCAGTGATGGAAAGGATCTGAGTCGGGCAGGTTACGGTCACATGATAAGAGTTAAGGCAGGTTAGCTGAGTCGGACCCGTTTCGGGTACTTAAGGAGATTGACCCAACGGGGGTTCCTCTCTTCATCTTTTTTGTATCCTTCGTAGTAGACCTATAGGATAGCATCCGTTTAGCCTCTGACTCGCACTCTCATATGCTATTACTGTGAGCTGGGTGCCCTGTGTCCTTACAGACTTAATTTAATGAGGATAGTCGTTGAGAAGACGGAAAAGAGTCTGAGAATACTGTCAGAATCAAACAACTCTGAGTATTGAGATGGCATTTGGCAAATTGCTCGATTATCAGAAGGTTACCAGAAGTCTGGCTACGATGAAGTACTTAAATACCTGGTTTTCCAACGCGAAAGGTACTCCAGCGCTATAACTTTAGCAACTCAAGTTCTCCTCTACTCTAGCTCCAGGAACAACATATCCTGTGCAGCTGATACCTTAGCCCACTTTTCCTTATCAAACTTCTTAGAGTAGACAAGTAAGAACGCCTCTTTGAAGCTAGAACTATGAGTGGATATTTGCAACCATCCATTGTCGACAAGATTGTAAGACTTTGGGTACCACTGCACAGGTCCTGGTAATTAGGCCCACTTTCCAAACTGCCTGCTCGTACAAACAGAAATATTTATGTGGTGGGATAACCTCGTGAAAAGTGCTATAATAAACAATTAGTATTGCCAGAAGATTGCTAGGATGATCAGAGACGTACCCTTCCTCTACATCAATCCACGGCATATACTCAAAGAGACGCTCAGGCTTCTTTCTCAGCTTTCCAGCCTTTCTCGTATATGAGTGGATACAGCTATCCCAGAAATGTTGCCACTTGCGGAAATTGGACTCTTCATGGGCCTATCAACTATTAGTATCACCAGAAGATTACCAGATTATGAGGTAGCATACATCAATGTGCGCTTGAGTTAAGAGAGCCTGGGTGCTAGTGATCTCTTCATCGGAAAGCTCATCTGGTAGAACAGCCTCGTCATTTAAAATATCTCGCGCTGTAACATAAGCTCCAACTCCAAATCGTCTTCAACCTCAGTATCCTCCCATTCGCTGTTATGATTGTCATCGATTGGAATACTTGAGATACCCTCAAATGCAGCAAGCTCAGACAGAAGTTGTTTGGGCGGAGTAGATGGTGGGGCTTGTGGAGAAGAAGAGGCGCTAATATTCTTGACTTTCTGATTCGCAATGCAAGATGCATGGGTACCCTTCTCAGTCCTGTTTATAGTTAGATTGAGGCTACCAGAGATTACCAGAAGGAACTTACCGAACACAAATACACTCAACCTTCAATTCATTCTGTAGACGTGTCTTGTCTTCAGTAGAGGCAGCGATATACTTTGTGTAATGACACAGGGCACCCAGCTCACAGTAATAGCATATGAGAGTGCGAGTTGGAGGCTAAAAGGATGCTATCCTATAGGTCTACTACGAAGGATACAAAAAAGATGAAGGGGGAACCCCGTTAAGTTTGTTTCCTTAAGTACCCGAAACGGGCCCGACTCGGTTATCCCAACCCTAGCCCTGAACCTTTCACCGCAACAGGTCCGCATCGACCCTGAACCCTACACCCTTACTGTCCCCCACTATAGTGTAACTCGCTATGTCCTCCTCTACTGGTCCGAAACCACACCGAGTCGGATTTCATGCTTGTGGTGACCGTAACAGCTCTGAGGCGGGTTCTTCGAGTATCTAGGTAAGGAGGCATCCTTACACTTTGCAGACTTATATAACTTCTTTAAGTAGTAGCTCAGATCAGCATGGTCAGCCTTGAGTGCTAAGTGAACAGCCTTCTCATCTTCAGTAAGGTTGGAGACGCAGTTGCGAGCTTTGATAGTATTCGCATTAGTGGAGAGTTCTTCATGTGCCTTGAGTTTCGCCATACTAACTAAACACGTGATTAGCAGAGATCTCCAGAAGTTCTGGCTATAGAATCAAGATAATAAACTTAGTTGAAGTCCTAGTGAAGAGGTAAAGGCTCAAAAGGGAAGAAGAATGTGTAGATCGGAGAGTAACCAAGGAAGGTGGTTCTAAGGTCGTGGTTATTTTAAAGTTGCAAACAAAAATATTTGTGAAGGAATATTCACCTACAAAGAATTACTGTTCCAAAAACAACACCACAATGCGCACCTTCATATAAAACACATACCTTTCAACCTCTACCTCTTTACTATACTCTTCTTCTGCAATATTCTTTCTACAAACTCACTGTAAGTACACATATCTTTTGATCTACTTCTTTATCTTGTGTTTACTTTACTAACTCACCTTGATATTAGCAAATGACTCGTACCAAGCAAACTGCTAGGAGATCAACTGGCGGCATAGCACCAAGGATGCCACTTGGATTACGGGCTGGCTCTGGGCTTGGCGGAAAGGGACAGGAAAAGGCTGTGGGCACAGCAAGAAAAGCTCCAGTTTGCTCATCTCAAGCTAGCAACAATCATGCTCAGAAGGCCACGCGCTGCACAAAGTCTAGTAAGAGGATTACCAGAGGATTACCAGAGGATTACCAGAACTCTCTAATAAACATATAGGCACCAAGGCTCTCCGCGATATCAGAAGACAGCAACTTGATACTAGCTCCCATTCCAGCGTCTTGTTAGGGAAATCACAGAAGACTTCAAGTCCAATCTTCGCTTCCAGCAATCTGCTATCCTAGCTCTTTAGGAAGCTGCTGAATGCTTCCTCATTCGAGAATTTGAGAGTATGATGTTTAAACATAGTGACAGGGACATACTAACAGTTATAGTGACAAACCTCCTCGCTATTCATGCGAAGAGAGTGACAATTCAGGCAAAGGGTATGATATTGGTTCGGCGTTTGCAGGATATGATGTTTAAGCTGTGGGCTTAATCGATGGAAATGTCTCTCACCCAGGAATGAAGGTCAGATGAGTTCTGGCAACCATCTGGTAACCTGGTACCTAAAGGCCAAAGGTTATAGTGTGGAATAGGACATCAACAATATGGGAATGGAGTTGGAGTTGTGGCGTCTTGATCAATGAAGTCGCACCCCGTTTTTAACATAAGTAATGGCTAATCAAACACGTGATATAACTGAGTTGCCAAGACTGTTGGAGAGTAGGCCGTGGGCGTGGGATACGGTGGTATTTGGCCCTATAATCCACTACGGCATCCCAGGATCTCCGACCGGTGCTGGAAACCACCACAGTCTCAACTGGGGTTTCAGCTCTGAAGCCACCAGAATAGGGGGCTTTTGGGGGGTCGAAGCAGAACCTCCGAAAGGCCTACAAATAGCCACGTAGGCCCATTAGATAGTGTAGTTAATCAATCGATCTTATTTTGCTATAGTAAGCTATATACTGTGTGAGAATTCCTGCCCCGTTGCACCCGTGAGAAGTCCCGACCACTGGAGAAACCACATGATTTGTGTGTGATCCCGTACCACGGTACTTCCTGTTCCAACAAAGACCCATACTAGGTACTCAGCAAGTGAGTAATCCTCATTCAACAATACTCGGGACATGAGCGAGTAACTCAGCTGGGTGAGTAAAAATTCTACTACTCGACTCGTGAGTACCCAGTGCGCAGCCTAATTGTAATACAAAATGCCAAGCCAGCTCCCAGTTGGTCCTCTCGACCAGTTCCTTCTCTTCGGTATGGAATGTGAACCCTCCTACTAGCTCAAACTGACGGTGTTACAGGGGACAGCATCACCGAGAAATCCAACGACCAGGAGCATGGATTTGCGTTTGCCTCTGCCCTGCAAAATGGTACGGCTAAGCACCTCAAGGATCTTCAAGGCTAACCCTACCCCCAGCCTATATGTTGAAGCTAGATGTGATAAATCGTGGGTTTGGGTAACCTATATTCCATTCCAAACAAAAATGACTTTGACTGACACCCTCTCGTAGCGGCTACAACACAAATAACGCCGTGGAAATTCTACCTGCCATCCTGCCGGCCCCTTCCCAAGCCCGCGTCCGGTTCCTCACCACCTTCTTTGGCGCCAATGACTCTAATCTTGGCCCACCTCTCGTGGACACGCAGTATGTGTCTATCCCAGACTTTACTCAGAACCTTAGAGATATGATCTCGCATCCCCTAATTGCTGCGCACGATCCCCCGCCGAGAATAATTCTCATAGGGCCTCCGCCGATCGAGGAGACGTTCATTGCCAGAGAAGACGTGAAGAATGGGTATACGGAGGTGAAGAGATACAACCGTAACACTGCGCTTTACGCAGATGCCGTGACGAAGGTGGGAAAAGAAACGGGGACGCCAGTTGTCGATCTCTGGAGTGTCTTCGTGGCAAAGGCTGGGTGGGTTGGAGGGTACCATGAGGACGGGGGGGTCAATTGCTGCGGGCTTCAGTGATGTTTTGAAATCATTTTTAGATGACGGTACGCTTGTTGTCTTATTCTAAGTTCTAAGTGGCGATGCTAATCTGTCAGGCCTCCATATAACGCCCGCGGGGTATAAGATTATGTTTGAGGAGGTGCTGAAGGTGATTGGAGAAAACTGGCCAGATCAGACGCCGGAGGCACTGAAGAGTCTACGTGATCTGCATGGACTAAAGTTTTGGTACGAGGTGGAATAGAAGTTGGTATGTGCATTCTCTCTCGAGTATACATATAGTATGTGCATGAATATATACATCCGTCAACGAAACAGAACTTCTCCATCCACAAGTGCAGACATAGGAATTGTCGAGTTGGGTAGAACTGCCCAGTCCACATAGCAGGCCCGGGGATTTTATAACTCGTCATCGTGACATACGGGTCGAATAAAATACCTGGGTCATTCTTGCCGTAAAGGCTGGAGACAACAGTTCCCACCGGGTTTGCTGTGCCAGAACCCGTCACGTCAATGTTCAAGCAGAACGGATAGTTTTGCGCGCCATTAAGCGAAGTGCAACTGTGGCACGCGATAATTTCGTGGCGGGAGACATAATGGCCTGTTATTGTTAGCAGAGGCCGGCGAAAAGGGGCTGACTAAAGAAGAGACAGGCATACCTGGAGCAAGAGTATTTGGCACTTAGTAATCCACGCATTGCCGTCAGCTATCAGCTTACCAGCAGCCCAGACCTGAGGTCAATTCCAGACTCATCAATCTTGACAAACTTGAGCGCGGTCTTGTCCGCATTTTTGCAGTCTCCGCTGCATTTGGCAACCTAGGTCAAGACAGGGCCGGTGTTGTGCGGCCGCGCAGTCCACTGGAACTTGACGGATCCGCCCGCAGCAACCGTCGCCGAGACGTTCTGACTGCATTCTTGTGGCAGGCGATGTTGGGGTCTCTGCTTTTGTTAGTCTGGACTTGGTTTTGCCACAACAGACATACTGGTATTCATTGGGAGGGGACGAATCCAAGGTCCAACGCCTCTTCGTACCATCCTGGGGTCTGGGGAATGGGAATACCGTTCACTAAGTCATACCAGTAGGAGATAAGCCAACCTGAAGTGGTGACGCCGTCTGCTACGATGCTAGAAACGTAACCGTGCGCTGCGGCAGTGCCGGCCAAACCGAGGATGGTTGCAATCTTCATGATGATTGTCTTGCTGCATTTGAATGAGAAATGTCAACCCTATATAATAGAGTTGGCCGATTAAATTGATAGTGCCGTGTGACTGCCATACTATAGGGTCGATGAAATTATTGGTGCGAAATGCTGTGTATTTTCCGAAGTTTCATAATTAAATTGCCCGGATTTAGAGTGCTCGGCGGCAGATGATCTGTGGGGGAATATAGTAAACACGCGACAGGCTACTTGTGCCGGATCGTCCAGAGGTAAGTGTTTATAGTTTGAGGCGGCTGCTCCCTTCGGATTGTCCAGTGTTAAGTGTTTACAGTTCGGACCTGCTCGCGCCGAATCGTCTAGTGATAACGAGGCCAGAAAACCGCCAATCAAGATGCTAATCATGTAAAGAATGATAAATTCACTGTCATTTATGAATCTCAAACTAGCTCGTAATAATTACAAACCCGCCATCTTCGAATACAAATATTCCCCACGACACTCCTTTTTCTCCCCGCATTTGGCCTTGGCCACCACAAAGAGTTACCCTTGGGCACTCTAAGCGGTGAAAGTGCGCATGACCTTAGGGGCCTTTGGGCTGTAGTTGCTAACCACGGCCTTGATTGTCTTGCTGAGGGTGTTACGCTTATTCTCCAGCAGGTGGGGCTCTGGTAGGAACAGGAGTTTGGCGGCATCAGCAAAGCACTATGCAAATAGTCAGTCATATGAGCGTGTGGTCTTGGAGGGGGAATCTTACGTTAATGGCGGGTTCGAGCTCGTTGAGGACCGCGATGAGAGGATCAGCCTTGATAGGAATGCTGTCGCTGAACTTATGCGACTTGAGGTTCAGGACATTCATGAGGATTTGCTGGTCGACGAGGAACTATGGGGCGTTAGTTTCTATCCGAGAGGCACGGTACTCCTTATGGGTGGGTTGGACTTACATCATCATATGCCCAATCGATTGGGTACAAGTCCTTCAACTCGACACCTGGAAAGGCATGGGGAAGGCTGGCGGTCACTTCGTTGACCTTCTTGACAATGGCCTTCAATCCACCGACGATTTTCTATAAATCCGAATGAGAAACTGTTCTATACGGACGATGACTAAAAACCCACAGGGAAGTTGCCCAAGTTATCCGCGAATAGAGGGCCATCAACGCGGGTGATAGTTCCAGTAGGTCCCCAGATGGACCTTGTGGACAAAGCCAGGCCTTGAAGGTCCTTGGTGAGTTGGCTGGTCCATTGGTTGGCGGCCGACGGGGTTGCTGCAACGAGAGCGAAGAGCGCGGTGGCGGTGACTGAGAAACGCATGTTGGATAGTAGCTTGGCTGAAAGGAGGCAAAAGTTTGAGTATATAAAAGTTGGAGGCTGGAAGGCAGATGAGAAGATGCTAATGTCTGGATGGCTGGTTGATGAACGGATGAGGAGGGAAAGACAATGGCTTTATAGTAATTCAGATACGAAATATAGACTATGGACTCTTCCCCTATTCATCTATTCTCATCCGACTTGAAGCAGAAAGATAATCAATGACGCAAGGATATGGATATGTCACGGCTTGGTGCTCACCATCAATCAATAGTTCCGTCGATCGAGGCCCTTGCATCTCAGTTGGGACCTGGAGACATATTCGAAAGTGCACAAGCTGAGCGGTGCACTCCTGAGGATGCACGCGATCGATTTAACCGATTGACAAACCTCGACTTAGCGTCGAGGCTGACAGCCACTGCAAAATAAGTCACCAACTTTGTCATCAAGAAATAGATGCATCTCATAGCCATGTCATAAAGCCTGCAGTCATACTATGAGAGGAACGGGGATGGGGACAACGGGACGGGCCATTTCAGGAGTAGGGCCCGTCTCCATCACCCAAAGCAACCATCTTAGCGTAGAGACCTAAAATAAACTGTTAGCCTCATCCACATTCCGAGAAGGCTGGGGACGTTGGTGAGGCTCCCGAACGGCTCGTTGAATTTGGAGTATAACTGAGAGGCGTGATGGAGCTCGGTTGCAGCAATTCCATGCCAAGACGATTCTGCCAAACTACGTGACATCACGGAGAGCACCTTCGACGCTGTTGAAGTAAGACAGATATCCAAAACTGGTCTTCTGCATACGTAGATAGAGTAAGGGGAATATGGCGAATGCTCGGATCCTCAAGGCGCGGGTATCCGACGAGCTCGGTTCCAGCAATCGCGCGCCAAGAAAAGATCGCCGTGCCAGCAACACGGACAAAAACTTTAAGTATACCTCGAAAATATGACGATCAGTTACTTTGTACGTGGAGTAACGCTGCTTGGAACGAACTGTATGAAGAGTTGGGATTTGTGGAGGGGCACGGAGAAGGCTGATACCCCCGTGCCCCGAAAGCCACCAACCCCTAGATCCAGCCCGAGGCGAGCTTCCCGAGCGCCGCTAAGACAGAGCAACCAAGTGCAAACAGTTGATCGCCGCGCTGGTATCACAGTTGATAATCCAAAATAGATGCTGCCCCTGCTCTAGCTCCCTATCACGCATCGTACTTCGTATACGCTTGACTTGGCAGTTGACTTGTTCCCCGAACCCTTACTCATGCAGCTTGTGGGTTGGTGTCTAAGCCGAACACAGACAAATCCCGCGTGTTGTCTTGCTTTACGAACTCTGCGAAGATTTGCTATCCCGTATTTCGCAGAGAACCCAAGCGAAGGATTATGATGTCTCGGCGGATGCCATATGAAGTTTATCAGACGGTGCTCTTGTGTAATAGTCTTGCGGGGTGCGTTGAGCCGGATAGCAATCAATGCTCGAATGTCTGGCAAGCCTCCAAATAGACCCCTTATAATTATATCTGCCAATAGGATTTAAATCCGAGGGGAGCTAGATAAAAAACAAAAAGACCAGGATTAAATATGAGTTTCTCAGCTCTCAAACAAAATCCGGGTGGGCTAAGTGCCGACTCGCTTTATGAGTTTACCTGTTGCTCTACTCCGTATACTATGTACGAGTTATCAGTATGGAGACTGACGTGCGACAAGGGATGGAAGGTCTGACTTGATGCTGGTCGAGGTTCAGCAACGCACCAGACGCGGTGTCACATCTGAGAACAGTATGCTGGCACCAACCTCTTTCCATAGGGTTTGAACTCAGCGTCTCCACTACACGGATTGTGAATGGTATTGACCAAAATTATTATTATTTTGAGTGAGCGACGGCAAGATGCACGATATAGATGAGATTAACGCTACCAAATTTGGGCTGAAATGGCAGGTACGGATGGTGCTTCCTGCCGTTTCTGGAGACAACTCACGGATAAACACTCGATAATCTCACCCAGAGCTGTGAAGCGCGAATAATTACTCTCCTTCACAAGCACTGCCTTCGACGCTTGTGAAGCCCGCCTCGATAATTCTATACTCTCTTCAACCTCATGTCCTCTTTGGGAGCCCCTCTCATTCTTTCAACGCCGCCATTATCCTTCCTCCTTCACGCAAGAGCGGCATAAATATATGATACAATCCTACCTTTGGCACTTTCTCTAATTCACAATCCCATGCGTCATATCCGCCTCACGCAGCCAACAGATCAATCATTTGGAGCAAAACGACTAGGCGGTCTATCTTGACTTGAAGCTACAGAAGCCTTTTCCCCCTCCGAGGGCCCCCAAACCAGTATGTACCAAGGGATCCCTATCCAAAAGCCCTCTAATTAAGAACAGGCACGCGTAACCAAACACCAAACGATGTCCCCAATACCCCCGCAATACTCGATCTACAAGCTCAAGAACCCCGACAACTTCGAAGAGTGGCGGAGCCAGCTGCAGGGCATCCTCTTAATCACCGATCCTGACGCCTGGGACACCGTCGCCCTCAGCGTGGAAACTCTCAAGGAGCGCGATCTACCCCCGCGAGACTATGATCGCTCCTCGAAGATTGCGCTGGGATGGATGCTGCTCACTATCGAACCGTCTAAGCGAGGGTCGTATAGGCAAATGAAGAACCCGAATGAGCTCATGAGGCTGCTGTTCTCGCATTTTACTGCAAAGTTCACCGTGTGGGGAAGCTTTGAGGACTTTATCGGGGAGGCGGAGGCATAACCAGAGAGCGCTGTGGATTGAGAGCTGGGGCATCCGCTGGTCTCGGAGTTGACAGTACCCGGCTTGGTTTTGTGCATCTCAAGTACGTCTGTTCATGCTGGGCGTTTGGATTGTCCTGTATATTTTTTTCGGGGCTCTTGGGGAAGGAGAGGACTGTTGCTAAGACCGCTGTTGGAATTAATACGTGCCAAGGTTGATCATCCACTTGTCCAAAATACAGCTGTGCATGTTTGCTTGAGTTGTGTGGCGAGTTTCTTGATAGTTTCTCCGCACTTGTCAATACCATATGACATATACCTCCTTGCTTTGCTGGTCAGTATTATCATTTTCACGTGGGATGAACAGCGGTGGTTGGGAGTCCACAGTCGTTTCCTGGGTCTGATAGCCAAAACCAAAACCCCTTACCTCGACAGATATTTACAACCGCAGAAAATATATCCCTAATCTCTATTCAACAGTTCATATACACTATCTTTGTCTAATCCTACACTTCCTGCGTGTTGTACAATGATACACCTCAGCAATGCCAGAAATGCACCGGTATATCTCGTCACTAGTTTAAAATATCTTTTCAGTCTCCTCAACCAGATCCTCAACCTTAAAGGCTGGATCTCCTTTTCCAAACAGCTCCAGTAGCCTCTTACGGTCAGCACTCTCGCTTCCAAATCCGTAAAATTTCTGCAGGCACATCAACAGAAATTTGGCCTCGTCGACAGTGACTCCTCTGTTCTCAATCACCTGACCTTGGACCAGAACCACCTCTTTCTCCGCAGCCAATTCCAAGTGGTGGGTAATAGTTGTATGCGGCTGTGCAAATTCGCCTCTCAACTTGAACTCTGCGAGGTGGGTGAAGAGAACCGTGACAGTATCAGGCGCTGGGAACGTCCACTGTAGCAGATGGATCTCTGCGCCCTGTCCTTCGCGGGGCAATGGTAGGACGAAGTGGGGAAACTTCTTTGCAGATGCTTCTATGGTCTTGTATGTCTCTAGCGGCACGGTAGCACAGAGTGACTGAGGGTTTGAGGCGTGTCGGAGGCGCCATATGGTTTCGATTTCCTTGTGAGGAAGCTCTCTCGTCTTGGCGACGTCCAGGTATGATGATAGTGTCCGTACACCAGGCGTGCTGGACTTTGAAGAAGGAACTTGTGGTGGCGGTGGCGGGGGGGGGAATGGCGACTTGGCTGCAGCTTCGTTTATTGCTTCAGGAGCTGGCGGTGGGCGTCCATCTATAGTGCCAGACGGAGTAGCAGGTTTCTTCTTCAGCTCTGTGATTTTATCCTTGTACGCTTCTTTCAACTCATTGACATCGCTCAATCCTTCCCTAACAAGAACCAACCTTGTCAGCTAAAGTTCACGCCAAGGGCCGACCAGAGAACATCGACTTACGATTTCGCCTTCTTCGCCAGCTTCTCCTTATACTTCTCCAGAACCCTGTCTGGCTGTGCGCGAGTGACGAGGAAGCGGATGTCGTGGACCTGCGCCCATCTTCGCTGAGAGGCGCGCAAATAGGGCGGGGCGCCACAGACGGTATACCGCAGTGCGTTTTGACAACGAAGAGCAGCCATATCGGCAAGTGGATGGTAAAATGGACCTTGGTATAGACCTATCAATCTTACTCTGCCGTAGCGTCCCTTGACACCACTCGGCTTTGATCTGCTGTGCCTCGGCCTGGTCAGCGAATTCCTTACCTAAGCACCGTTTAGCGCGCCCATTGCCCGAAAATCCCGATTGCCCGAAAATCCCCATACTTCCCCGCATTCCCCTGTGAATGTCAGGTCCAAGTTACTCGATGTGGCAAGTGGCATAGCCCTCAGTTGTACTCCGTAGTGTTACCTACATCCTCAACATATATATTCCATGGGCTCCAGATCTTGACATTTATCTCTTCACCGTTATTATTGTTTTTCTCAATTCTGCCCAATTCTTCTCAGTTGATACCAAGCCCAGCCCTATCCCCCTCCCCATAATAATGGTTACCAAATCTAGGTGAGGCGTGCTCATCCAAAATGACACAGCGATTTTCCTCTAACCCCAATAGATTCCCAGATATTGATGTGCCAGCTGTCGATGTCTGGGGCCTATTATTTGAGACGAAAGATAGGCCGTTTTCTGATAACAAAGGTGAGCCTTGGCCCAAGATAACACGGCCGTGTCAGAACTCTAATTCTGCCTACAGTAATCTACGTCGATCCCGAGACGAACCGGTCGTATACTTTCGCAGAGACAAAGAAGGCTGCGATTGACTTTGGCAAGGGTCTCAAGGCTCAATGGGACTGGAAGAAGGGCGATGTCCTTGCCCTCTATACACCCAACAGCATTGACACACCAGCGGTGATATGGGGAACCCACTGGGCCGGAGGGGTGATCTCTCCTGCCAACCCAGCGTACACTCCCGCAGAATTGGCTTTCCAGCTTAAAGATTGCGGTGCCAAAGCACTTGTGACACAGAAAGCATTCCTGGCGGATGCCCGAGCTGCCGCCAAATCTGTTGGCCTTTCGGAGAAGAGGATCATTATCCTCGGAGACGAGAGGGATGACAGATTCAAGCATTTCACTAGCATTCGGAACCTCTCGGGGGCAACAAGATATGTCAGAACACGAGTGAACCCCGAAAAGGACCTTGCCTTCTTAGTCTATAGCAGTGGCACCACTGGCCACCCAAAGGGTGTCATGCTGTCACACCGCAACATTGTGTCTAACTTATTCATGCATGCTGTAGGGGAAGGCAATAATTTGAGTTCTGATGGTGGACCTGATGGCAAAGGCGACAAACTCCTTTCTTTCCTTCCATTTTTCCACATTTATGGTATGGCATCCTTTCTACCTTCTCGCCCAACAACCACTAATATATTCAACAGGCCTTACCTGCCTTGTTCATTACGCATTCTTCAGAGGCCTCACCACATATGTTATGGCGAAATTTGACCTCGAGAGATTCTGCTCCATCATCCAGGAGAATAAAATTACCTTCGCCTATGCCGTACCACCAGTGGTTCTTCAGCTTGCCAAGAACCCAGTGGTGGACAAGTACGACCTCAGCACAATCAGAATGATAAACTCGGGTGCAGCACCCCTCACGCGGGAAATTGTCAACGCATTGTATGCCAAACGCAACATCAAGGTCAAGCAGGGATATGGCCTGTCCGAGACATCTCCCACGACTCACTCGCAGCGCTGGGAGGACTGGCAAACGGCAATGGGCTCAGTCGGACGCCTTCTGCCCAACCAGACCGCGAAGTTCATGTCGGCCGAGGAGAAAGAACTTGAAGTCGGGGAGACTGGTGAGCTATGGATCAAGGGACCTAATGTGTTCTTGGGTTACTGGAAGAACCCTGAAGGCACGAAGAACGCGCTCACCGACGACGGTTATTTCAAGACCGGTGACGTCGGGTTCCAAGACAAGAAGGGAAACTTCTATATCACAGACCGCGTGAAGGAACTCATCAAATATAAGGGATTCCAAGTTCCTCCCGCAGAACTAGAGGGTCTTCTGCTTTCGCACCCGGATATCGACGATGTTGCTGTTCTTGGCATCTACAATGAAGACCAGGCAACCGAGGTCCCTCGCGCATACGTCGTGCCCAAGGCTGGTGTTCCCGGTACACCGGAGACGGGCAAGAATATTGCGGATTGGCTGTCCAGTAAGGTAGCTGGCCACAAGCGCTTGAGAGGAGGTGTTAGATTCGTTGATGTGATACCTAAGACCGCGAGCGGCAAGATCTTGCGGAGGGTCCTGAAGCAGCAGGCCGAGGCAGAGGAGAAGAAGGTCAAGTCCAAGTTGTAAAGCTTCACGAGATTACCAGGAGTTCATAGCGTGCGTGGTGTCTTCCTTCGCATATAGAACCATATATCATGTATTTACAGCACATATATTTCAAATAACTTTTTAAAGACATTGATAGGTTGTATTGATTGATTTTGCGTTGAAATATGTTCGATCAGTACCATAAACTTTACTGTCATCAATTCGACTAATTTGATAGCCAGATCTCAAGTTATATGCTCTTTTCATCGTTTCGAACAACAAATCTCAGCTTGAGTTGGGTGGGTTATTCCCCCTTTGACTCTGTTTTGTTGCGACTTGAGCTAGATCCACGCTGCGAAACAAACAAACGAGAAAAAATATGGAATAAAGTGTATGTTGGAATTGGTTGGAGGTTTGGGTATCGAGTAATGCTGTTATTTGAAGTCAGTTTCTTATCTGCGGTCGACGATTGTTTGAGACTCGCAGAATAATTTCAAGACTGGGACCCTCAACGACCCAAACTGTGACCAGTCCAAGGACGATCTGGAGTTCAAAGCTTTATCATCATCTGAACAGTTATATAAACCAAAAAAAATGCGAAAAGATAGAAGTAAATAAATCAAACTGTTCATCAGTAAATGCTTCCACTGTCCTCAAATCAATCCAAGTGGATGATATTGGGATTGGGTAACGGGATGGAAACATCATCTGAACAGTTATATATAAACAAAAACAAAATAAATAAAAATAAATGCGAAAAGATAGAAGTAAATAAATCAAACTGTTCATCAGTAAATGCTTCCGCTGTCCTCAAATCAATCCAAGTGGATGATAGTGGGATTGGGTAACGGGATGGAAACATCATCTGAACAGTTCAATTTATATAGAACAAAAAGAAAAACAAAGAGAAGGTAAATGCTGAAAAGATTGCTGAAATAAATAAATAAAACTGCTCATCAGCAAATATCCAGGGAACCTCAAATCAATCCTAATGGATGATGTTGGGAACAAGTAGTAGTATTATCATCATCTGAACAGTTCGATTTGTATGCAGCAAAAGTATGCAGCAAAAACAATGGCAAAGAAAAGATTGGAAGAGCTGTGGAAGAAGAACTGTGGAAAGAAGAACTGTGAAAAAGAGCTGTGGAGAGGAACTGTGAAAGAGGAGCTGTGAAAGAGGAGCTGTGAAAGAGGAGCTGTGAAAGAGGAGCTGTGAAAGAGGAGCTGTAGAAGAAGATCTAGTGTAAATACACGAACTAAGATCAAAGCCAATGAAGAATAAGACCAAGGCAAGCTATGTAAAATAAGGAAGAAGAACTGTGGTACAATACACAAACCAAGATCGAAGTCCAATGAAGGATAAGACCAAGGCAAGGTATGTGTAAGAAAAGAGGATAGAAGTTTCGACAATACACCGCTTGGTGCAGGAGTAAAAGAAATGAAAGGAAATGAAAAACAAGAAAGGAGGAAGAAGAACAAGAATATGGGGGGGAGAAGGGGTATTTATACCCAGGTGGGTGATTTCGAAATCGTTAAGCGCGCTGATATTCACTTTAAGCGCGACTGTCATGGCTTCACGCCATTGGACGGAAGCGAAATGGAAGGGCGGGCAAACACTGCAAACAATCGCTAGCTCCTTGTAATTATTGGAAGTTGTGTACGTTAAGGTGAGTGTCTGTCGCTGAAAGAGGAAATGGGGGGGAGCTTCGTGCCAGCCACCGCAGACGATGAGATGTTATGTGAAATACTACGGCACAGAGTTCACCATACTCAAAATAGGAGTTCATATGCCTTTATATACAACAATAGATTCTTCTACAGCCTCCACGAAAATCACATACAAAACGAAGGTTTATATGAACAAAACAGACCCAGTCAGGGGCCTCCAAGGCCCATATTCTTATCCATGGCCAGTCAAAACACACAAAGGTAAAACATAACTACACCACATGCACAGCGATATCCAAGGGAGATATATTAAATGGGAAGGACCAAGTTTATAGATCTATGAATGCCCGCAACCACCCCAGAATTACTCAGCGAGGTTTTGCTATCTCTCCGCCTTAATGATGAATGCCCCGTCTACTATGGAGGGCAGGTACAGGACGGAACACCAGCGTCACTACAATATCCAAAGACTGAGATATCCCAAGATGAGGCCCACACTCTCTATATCGAACTCAGAAACCCTAAATTGACTTATCCAGAAACCCATGTGCCAAGCAGGGTGATCAGCAGTGGTAGCACCAGAGTAATAAATACCCGTGGGAGACGCGACCAGCCCAACTACCAACGCATACAACGTGCGCATTCCAAACCAAACGTTGAAGTATATCGATACAGTAGCGTGTTCATACTAGTTCCACGCAGAGATAGCCGACGAAATACTAGATGGGTCCTCCTCGGCCGAGTCCGAGATGGTGGCTTCGGAGCGGAGTATTGCTAGATGCAGTATATCGCATTAAGCAACACTCCATATCGCGCTTCTCCTTCACAAAGGACCCCGTTTAGATGGTACCGACAGGTTTCAAGCGCATCGCGGCGAAGAGACTGAATGCCGAACCTCGCACCATGAAACCGCGCGGCAGCGTTCAGGTGGTGGTAAGTATCCAGCGCACGACTTCTCAACAGCCGGCTATCGAGAGATCGGCTCTATGCGTTTCGACGCGCCCCCATCGTCCGGATGGCTCATCCGCGATTGCTCGCAAACATGCCATCTTTCTTGTGTCTGCCTACCTGATGACAGTATTGAGTTCTGGACGTATTGGTGCCTTTTAACGTGATGCCCAGCACTAGCGGATTCAGGCGATTGGTTTTCTCTTGGACACTGTAGCATATTGACAACAAATGCGTGCCTCACCGCGTCAAGTTGGCAATGGAACGATGTCCATCGAAAAAAGCGACGTGCTTGGTAGGCTTTTTGCCTTGTACTAGAGTCTGTCCTAGCCAGATTGCGGTAGTCGTGCGACATCCCTGAAGGCTTCAGCCTACAAATTCGCCACTTGCAAGCATTTCCCAGGGCTTTCCAGTATCCCAAACGTTTTGAATCAGGTTCCGTGCCTTTCTAACCTTCCAAGGAGTTTAGTAATTGCTACTATTACCAAATGGTAGTCAATCTTACCTGGCTCATCCCAATGCCTTCGACATTTCTCATCCTCTCCATTATAAAGCTCCGTTCCTCCGCGTCTTGTGCATCGCACCCAGCACTAAACATGGGGAAAAGTAGACATGCTTCTGCTGCAGACGCCTTTCTTACCCTGTGAAGAAGGTTAACAATCTCCCGCACTGCGGTTTGGACGTCTTTGTCGGTCGATGGTTTGCCCAAAACCCGACGGTGCAGATGAATAAGGCCAGCCCAGTGATATGCCTCATTTGTGGCAGCCATTTCGCGGCTATCCCACTGATATGCCTCTTCTTCTGACGAGTGTAGATGCGGGCAATGTTGAATCAAAGAGCTAGTCCTTGCGTGTTCGAGATCTTCGAGTAGCTGTTCGGCTTGTTGCCTGACATCATCTGTTGGTTGCCACCCAAGCCGCTCGTTGCAGGTATCGTCGAAACGCCCAGGAGCGCACAGTGCAGCAAGATCTGCAATCTTGGATAAAATGGATGCGCATCGGCTTGTAAACCCAAGAAGACAGACGATCTGAAGACCATGCTCTCCTTCACTGTCATAAGCTACCAGACCCTCTGTTATGGATAGGAAGTTTTTGTGTCCGCCAGTGAGCCTACCCAGGACGCCGAGGTAGGCAAACCACCTTAATAGAAAGCCAAAGGTAGCTGAAATTTCACTGTTGGGGTTCGCTTCTCCTCGGGCAACAATCAGCTGCCTTGCTACAGTTAGATGTTCCTGCCATGGAATCTCGACCCCGAAGGCCTTGGGGCATATGATCTCAAGAGATGCCAACATTATGGCCCCCGCAAGACAGGAGTCAGTAACTATTTTCTTGGGGTCGTCGATGGCGTCGCGAAGATAGGAAAAGAACCCCTGGACCCATAGAGAAATTCTTGTTATTGGTTCTCGGTGATTCAGGAGCCGAGCCCGGTGAGATGCAGAGTATGCCAGTACCAACTTCATCAAATGACTGCACTGCAGTGCTATCTGTGGCAAAATCTTTTGGAAAGGATTTGAGCTACAATGGTGAGGGACGAGAAGTCTAACAAATTAGCTTGATTCCAAATGTGGGCGTAGTAGTACCCACGTCGCAGTATGTGAAATAAAATGGTGGAAATAAAGGATGTTCATTGGGTTCTCTTGTAGTATCGGCGGCAAAGGGTGGAATGATCGAGGAATTTTGACCCAGACCGGACTAATAGCATTAGTTTTGCGCTTTGGCATGGACATGGAGGTTTACCTTTCGTAATAACCGCCCTTTTCGAAGGTTGCCACTTTCGTTTGCTGGCCAAAACTAAAATCAAGACTGGAATATTCTTTCGAAATGGCATTTGCATCATCGTTCTTCCCAATGTCCAAATCCCTTAGCCCCTTATCAACCCCCAAAGTGATAATGTCATCGCGCGGATCTCCATATGGGAGAGGAGTTTGCTCTCTACTAGTGGAGCCAGCAGTGCCCATGGCATTTGACATTCCAGGAGCGCCAGAGAGCAGAGAGTCAATGGAAAGTCTTCGCCATTCCGACATATGACTACCGTTGGATGTGAGTGGCGCAAGCTTAACGGAGAGGCTTCTCTGCCCATCGTCACTTTGAGACGATGTTGACATTGGGGCAAAGGACTGGCTAAAATGAATTTCGGTATTATAACGAGACGGCAAGGGGATGGGAAGCGCCATCTCTGTAAACCGAGAGTGGATTTCACTACTGGAGGGCCCATAACGGAGTCGTTTCGAGGACCGTGTATCGCCTGCAAAATCCACAAATGAGCTGCCCGTTGGACTTTCCATACCCGATTCTGAAGGTGATTTTATATCATGCCCATCACGATATCTCTCGTAGCTCTGCTCGAATGGCTGGGTATATAACGAGTTTAGAGACGCATATTGGAAAGGCGGAGACGCGCAAGGTTGTTGAGTATCCTGACCTGTTAATACGGGATCTATGGATATGTTGTCTGTTGATGGCTCCTTGATAGAGTCCAAACTTGGCGGTTCCATACTCCATGTTGCCAGCTTTGGGATGGTAGTTGTCGAATGCTTCTCAGTGTGCCGGTAGTCGTCGGTAGTCGTCGGTGCCTGGTCTGCAACATGCTCTCGGCTTGATGGTCGTGTGCCATAATGTGTTCCGTTCGGCGGAGAGATAGACGCCTCGACTTTTACGGCCTCTTTCGGGGAGACGTCAAAATCAGCAGAGAGTGTATTAACATGAAAAATCGTCTGTCTCCCGCCTGTCGGCTCAGCCTTCCGCTTCCCTCTCCCATTCCAGTTCAACCGCACGCTATAGTCGCACACCTCATTCTGTCGCTGGCAACTGAGACACGTCGGGTGCGCCTCGTCGCACTTAACCTTTCGAGCTTTGCAGGGCCTGGGTAGAGACGATCAGTGGCCATCACTTGCATTTAAAAGGTGACGCGCGCAACCTCGCTGACTCAGCACGAAACAACGAATGGGACGTACCAGCAACCATTTCTGCTGCGCTTCTTGGGCTCTGGCGCCCCAGGCTTCTTTGGGCGTGGCATAAAGAGCTAGCCTTGAGGGTGAGGCGAGGAAGTGTGCGAATATGAGGTGGTGTCAGAGCCTTGTGCTATAGGAAAGTATGGGCATCTGGACTAGTTGGCGCCTAGTATCCACTTGGCTGTAGTAGCTTTTGTCCGCCTGTAAATTGGCTCTGAGCTACCGCGCCGCCATCATATTTAGCATTCGAATGGCTCTCCCGAAAACAATAGTCGTATCATAAATCATATCAGTGAGCGGCTTGTCAGCAGTCCAGGTCCAGTCCATGGTGCCAAAGTTAGTTCAAAACTTGGGTGGCGGGGCAGCGCCAGCTTATCGGAGGATAAGATCCTGAGAAAAAAGGCGAGGAGATTTCAGACTCGTGGTTTTACAGCAAACGACCGATTTGAGCAAGGGGTATCATATTTCAATATTTACGAAGGCTACAGTTCTACGCGTCCTCGTAGGAATGCCTATGTTATCGAGATGTTAATAATCTTGATGTCCTCCTCGGGCTTTTCTTTGTGCACTTTTGTGTTTTCGATCTTGTGAATAACATCCAAGCCCTGGATAGCTCTCCCAAAAATCGTGTGCTTGTTATCTAACCATGGCTACTCAGGTGTTAGTTTTGCGATGCAGAGTACGATTTGGATCTTCACTTACAGTCTTTTCAGTCGTGATGAAGAACTGGCTTCCGTTTGTATTGGGCCCAGCATTTGCCATGCTCAAGGTATAGGGCTTGTCATGCCTCAAAGTGCTGAACTCGTCCTCGAATTCCTTTCCCCAGATACTCTCACCCCCGGTTCCATCACCAAGTGGATCTCCGCACTGGATCATGAAGCGGCGTATGACTCTGTGGAAGATAGTGTTGTTGTAGTAGCCGCGCTTTGAATGTGTAACGAAGTTCTCCACAGCTTTAGGTGCGGCGTCTGGGAAGAGTCGCACGTGGATATCGCCATATGTAGTATGAATAACCGCACTCGTTCCGGTCTCTGCCACTTTCTTTTCGACTGCCTTCAGCGCATTGAGATTTGTTGGCTTCTCATTCTGAACATCTCGTTCAGATTTGGATATCTCTTCGTCATTGCTAAACATGTAGAACCTCTGCTTCCCGACGCCGGTCTCGATGAGTATGGGATCCCGAACTTCTGATTCTTGCAGCAGCGGATTGTTGGAAGCGGCCATCGCGATGGTAGTAACGCCTTTCTTCTGGGGTTGTCCTTGGTACGTTGCCAGGTTCAACGCTCTAAAGTTCTCATCCTGGCCATATACCTTGACCACGCGATTCGTGTAGGTATTGATGACCTTGGTGCCAAGTATCGACCCGTACAGTATGAAATGGCCGCTCTCATCAAAGACCACGTTGACCTTGTTTCTTAATAACGGAGTATTGATCTCTCTTTCTGTAGCAAGCCTCCGGTTGAACTCGACATCTTCTAGTTTTTGCAAGGCAGTACCGGCTTGCTGCATCTCTTCGATAGTCTGTATCGATTCATCATACGTTCGGTGTAGCTTTCCCGTCGGAAAATCGAAAACTCGAATCTTGCGGTCCGGAAATGACATTGTTGCAAATTGTGAACCGATGGGAGAGACTGTAATGGAAGCCGGTACAGACTTTGATTTCTTAAATTCAAAGAGGTCCGTGGAGCTCTTGTATTCGAAGACGTTGTCAGGCTTCTCATAGTTGCCGCCGGGTCTCCAGTACTCGAGCATGCCACTCTCATCTGCCGATACAACGCAGTTGTAAACATTGTTAAATGCCATTAGTAAAATAACGCTTTTATGAAGCCCTTTGAGCGTATGGATCGGCTCCAGGTTGTCGCCCCTTCCGTCGTATATTCGTATGGAGTGGTTAACCTCGTCTGATACGGCTAGCAGAGGTAACGAGGCGCCGCGCTGATGGACCCAGCAGACACATTTTGGCGTAAACTCCACAGAGAGCATAGTCAATAGATCGAATGTGATGACATCGAATATTTTAATGGTCTTGTCCGCGCCAGCTGTTGCGAAACTCCTGCCATCTGCGCTTACTGACACGCTTTTAATCTCGCCATTGTGCGCGCGAAACTCTTTCACAAACTCAACGCCTTCATTGCCTTTCTTCCAGAACTTAACGTAGCCGTCGATGGAGCTGGTGATCAGGAAATCGGTGAGTGGTGTCATCGTAACGAAGGCTACCTGCTCCTTGTGCATGAGGGACTTCGAGTACCGTGCTGACGTTGGCAGCGCAGCGACGTAGAGCTTTTCATAGGGGAGAACCCGTCTCTTCTTCTTAGGTGCCGCCGAGGGCAATTGGGGCCCCATGTCATCGTCCGAAGATTCTGCACAATGTTAGCTATTGTAGGCATTGTATGTCACACTGAAGCTCACCATCTTCCTCGGCGTCGGCAGGCCCTCCTTTCGGAGAGTCATTCACAGCATTCGACTCATCGTACGGCCTCTTATTCGAGACCTGCGCGTTTGAACTCATGGTTAACCCCTCGAGGTTAGGATTGGCAGAGGACTTGATGAGGCTGAAAGTAGTTTGGGTCGCGTCCTGCAGCTGTAGCCTCACATCTTTGGATCGGTGAAACATTATTCCGACACCGAATCGACCCTGGCCGATTTTCAGCAAGGGACCCCATAAAAGCGAACGCCACTAACACCCCAGAACCTCGGGCGCGCGCCTGTCGTTTGCACATGTGCCACTTGCAGGTTATAGTATGTACTACGCGGTATGTATTTAATTCAGACTACATATATGCAGGGAGTCTCTCCCTGGTCCGTTAACTTCACGACTATAAAATAAAACTTCGGGCTTTTTGGACCAACGCAACCATGGCAAAGTCAAAGTCTCCGGTCTCTGCTTCGCGCAAGCATCCGCTCCAGCGCTTCGAGTCGCCATCCCGCGCGATATCATTTTTCTTGCACGCTCTGGGTCTCTGCTCCTTCTCCGGATCCTTCTGGTACATGATCAACTTCCCAACGCAGATGAACCAGGCCTATGGCTGGCACTACCAATATCTGACAATTGTCGGCCTCCTCTTGTCATCCATCACCTTTGGTTTTGGTCTTCTGGCCGACGTCACTCTGTCGCACCGCCTCTTTTCCATCAAGAACAGTCTGTCTCTGTGGTGCGCCCCGCTTGAGGTCCTGATCACGATTCTGTACTGGTCTATCTCGGCCATCGACAGAGAACTCATAGTTCCCCCGGAGATCAACCTGGACCCATACGCGGATATCAGCTTCCATTTCATGCCCAGCTTGTTGTTGGTCTTGGATCTCTTGCTTCTAAGCCCGCCCTACACCATCAAGAATCTCCCAGCAGCTGGTCTGAGCACTGTCCTGGCATTCACTTACTGGGCATGGATCGAGCATTGCTTCACTCACAACGGCTTGTAAGCGGCCCTTTCCCCCAGCTAAAGCTACAATACGTTACGTCGTCATGGTTCTAATGTTTTTAGCTACCCATACCCCCTCTTTGACATTTTGTCGACCACCCACAGAGCTCTCCTCTTTGCTAGTTCTGCATTGCTGATGACTGGGAGCACCATCTTGCTGAAGTGGTTGTACGCAAAGGTCAATGGGGTGGAAACTGGCAACAAGCGAACTACTCCTGCCAACATCAAGGGGGAATAATTCACATTTTTTTGCCCGTTCACATGTGATAGGCCGCTTCATATACTATTAGGTTACCATTTAACGAAGGCAGCAATGATCTGCTCCCAAACGAAGTTATGGAGGAATGACTTAGACGTATCATTTGCAATTGGCTCCAATTTATCAGCACGATTTGCATATGACGGAAACACCGCCAAACCATTAACTAAAAAACTAATCTTTCGTTCATTTATTCTTTTGCCCTATTGCCAGCGTGTACCATCAACCCGGATACACCGATCATGGGTACCCTCCAGATCTCATGAGCTAACTTACTCCATACATATGCAGAGAAGGAAATAATAAGCGTGAGGTCGTGACGTTCTCAAGCAATGATCTCCTCCGTCTCCTCGACGATCTCCTCAACGATCTCTTCGATAACCTGGTCCTCGCCCTCATCGGTCTGCTTGATCAGGCCCTCCAGGGGATCCTCTGGCAAGCCCAGCTCTCTGCGCTCAGCCAAAACCTCCTCCACAACCATCTCTCTCCATGCGAGCCACTCGTCGAGGAGGTTACGCCTGTGCTCGACGACGGCCAAGTCGGCAGACGCGCCGCGATCAGCGTCTTCTTGGTCGAAGACCTTGCTGTACTCGCGGAGGTTCTTGCGGATCGCCTTTTGCTCGTCCTTGTTGAGTAGGGATGCTGGGCGGGGCCGCCAGAGCCATTGCTTGAACTTCTCGACTGGCTCTTCGCGTAATTGCTCGCCCTTGAAGTCGTACAAGTGGTAACCGTTCTCCATCTACGAGGTAGTCAGTATAATGTCATCAGTGAAGAATAGCCAAACTTACAGTGTGCTTCCATACACTTGCGCTTGTGGCAACATAACGTCCGGTAGGATCCCAATCAATGTCAGTGACACCGAAATGGTCGGCAGTGTTCATAAGCATAAGGTTGGCAGTCAAATCCTTCTCTGTCTCTGGCTTCTCGCCGTCAAAGTCCATATCGTAAAACTCAAGGTCGAAGCTTTGTTGCGAGTGGACAGTCGCGACAATAACGAAGCGGCCCTTTGGCGACCAGTAAATGGCGTTGCTGTTCTTTTTGTCGTATGTCCTAAGGTGCTTGAAGTTTCCGACGGCAGCGCCTCCCTTGACCTTCTCGGGGCAGAAGAAAGAGACGGAAGTCTTTGGTGGGACGGCAGTAGCGGCGACAACCTCGGCAGTGGTGATAGCAACGAACCTGTCACCCTTTGGCTCCCAAGCGAAGTTGATAACAGTGTCCTTGATCGAGTCAACGACCTCAACCGGGACACCCTTCTCCTTCACGCGGAAAATCTCGAGACTGGTAGCGAGGGACTTCTTGGACTTGGAGTGACGGTCAACCTTAACGCAGAGGTATGCACCCTCTGATTGCCAGTGGAGCTTAGCATCCGTGACACTGAAGAGATTCAACGTCCTGACAACCTCTTTCGATGGAACGCTCATCAGTCCAACCTTGGCAGGGTTGCTGCCAATTTCCGGAGTCCAGTAGCAGAACAGCTGCTCGTAAGTCTTAACACCATCGCGAGTAACAGTTGCAGGTGCCCAGTCGAAGTCGACAACACCATCGATCTTGATCGAAGTCTTGTCAAGGAGACCCATCCTTGGTAGCTCGTAGACAGAGATGGATGTACCCTGGTTTAGCCTGGCGACGTACTGGTCGTCCGAGGACCACTTGAAAGCTGGCCATTGCACCTTGCGCTTGACGGGCTGTCCGGCCTCATCTAACGATGCGCCGGGAACGTCCAGGTTTGCGAAGGAACGAAGTGGCTTGCCGGTCTCGATATCCCAAATAACGTAGTTCTTTCCATCGTCGTCAATAGACAGAGCTGGGTGACCTTCCTCCGGAATGGAGATCGGCTTGTTGGACCAGGTGGTGAGGTACTTCTCTCCAGGGGAGAAGTCAACCAAGTTGACAAAGGGGTGGGGGAATCGCTTCATGCGAGTCCAGGATGGGCCACCCCAAAGTTGAACACCCTGCATGTGAACGGACGTGAAGAACGTGCCTAGCGGCGACCACTGTACGAAGGTCTCGGTCCAGTGGGCACGGTCAACGATGTTCTCGGGGGCATCCCTCTCGTTGTTCCAGAAAACGCCAACGTTATCACCCCTGAACATAACAAACTGGTCACGGCCACGTCCAGCAGGATCCGCGAGCCAGGAGCGGAGATGCTCCTTCTCTGCGAACGGCTCGATTTTCGGTGGTGTGAAATCCTCGGGGACGGCTCCCTCGCGGCCGTAGCGCTCGATATCCGTAAGTTTGTTCACGCGCATCGTGTGCTTCTTATCAATAGCGACGCCATCAAGAGACTTGACGGCCGCGGCGGCCTCGGCTGGGGAAGCATATTCGACGAATGCGAATCTACCGTCGTTAGCACCTGGGAGACTGTACGAGTTGGCATTTCAACATACCCATCAGTTTGTCCACTCGCGCCAACTGGCATGAATACCAACTCCTCCTTCGTCTTTCCAACGGAGTTGAGCTTTCTTAACAAGAACTTAATCAGCTTTGGCTTCGTCTCCTCGGTAACTTTAGGCAGTCCATCCACACAGACGAAGGTATCGAGTCCCTGCTGAAGCTGAACCTCGAATTTCTCTCTCAGGTCGGAAAAGTCGAGTTCTTCCTCGTCATCGTACTCCTCCTCCTCCGGATCCGAAAGGTGATCAAAGGACGGCGCCATGATTGCGGTTGGTTCGCTGTTCGGTGCTGAACCCCTCAGTGTATAGTGGGCGTGATTCTATTTGTGCGATATCCTTTTGGGGGGCTTTTGGGCCTGGTTAGTGCCAGAACAACGAGAATAATATAGTATATATATGGGGGCATCGGCTTACTTGATGGGCTGGAGGATTTGCTGCAAGTTGGCTTCAGTGCTGCAATAGTATACCTTGTCGTCGCAAATGTTAGGATTCTAGCTGAATATTTGATCGCGATGTGCGTGGGGCTCGCGCTAATTTTTGAAATTCGCTACGGTGGCCGATTAGGCGTAAAGCGCGTTCTGAAAAAGTAGCCCGCGCGTATAAACACTTTGAAATTGGTATAAGAGAGGTATAATCATTCACAATGGCTTCTTTCAACCCTACGCAGATTTTCCAGAGTGATGTGACGGAAGAGAAGGGTGAGAATGCTCGCCTTTCTGCTTTCGTGGGAGCTATCGCAGTTGGCGATTTGGTGAAGAGCACATTGGGCCCAAAGGGCATGGACAAGATCTTACAATCTGCGTATGTGGACAGCTATTTCATGTGAAGGCTTCTACTAACTTGCAGTAGCTCTACCGGCGAGATTATGGTCACGAATGATGGAGCAACTATCCTGAAGTCTATCGCCCTCGACAACGCAGCCGCGAAGGTACTTGTGAACATCTCAAAAGTTCAAGATGACGAAGTAGGAGACGGCACAACATCGGTCACAGTCCTGGCAGCAGAGCTCTTAAGAGAGGCGGAGAAGCTGGTCGATAAGAAGATCCATCCCCAGACGATTATTGAGGGTTACAGGATAGCAAGCCAAGCTGCTTTGGCGGCACTCGAGAAATCAGCTGTTGATCATAGCGGCAACAAGGAGGCGTTCAGGAAGGACTTGTACGCTATCGCACGCACAACTCTCAGCTCGAAGGTCCTGGCCCAAGACAGAGATCAGTTTGCAGAGCTAGCATGCGATGCAGTGCTACGTATGAAGGGTTCGTCCGATCTCAGCCACATTCAAATCATCAAGAAGGCCGGTGGAAAGCTGAGCGACTCCTATCTTGATGAGGGCTTCATCTTAGACAAGAAGATTGGTGTAAACCAGCCGAAGAGATTGGAGAAAGCAAAGATTATGATTGCAAACACTGCTATGGACACAGATAAGATCAAGATCTTCGGGGCCAGAGTTTCTGTTGCATCGACAAGCCAGCTTGCGGAACTAGAGAAGGCAGAGAAGGAGAAGATGAGGGCTAAGGTGGAGAAGATCAAGGCACATGGAATCAACTGCTTCATCAACAGGCAGCTTATCTACAACTGGCCTGAGCAGCTCTTTTCGGATGCTGGAATCATGTCGATCGAGCATGCTGATTTCGACGGAATTGAGAGACTCGCCCTGGTTACTGGTGGCGACATTGCCTCCACCTTCGACCACCCGGAATTGGTTAAACTTGGACAGTGCGATGTTATCGAGGAGGTTATCATTGGTGAGGATACGCTAATCAAATTCTCCGGTGTCGCTGCTGGCCAAGCTTGCACGATCGTCCTGAGAGGTGCCACCGAGCAGCTCTTGGACGAGGCCGAGAGATCACTCCACGACGCCTTGGCTGTTCTGTCACAAACAGTCCAGGAGCCAAGAACCACCCTGGGAGGAGGATGCGCAGAGATGCTGATGGCCCGCGCCGTCGACGCAGCAGCCCTTAAGGTCGACGGCAAGAAGCAAATCGCCGTTGCATCTTTCTCCGTTGCTCTCCGCCAGCTGCCAACCATCCTCGCAGACAATGCCGGATACGACTCGAGCGAGCTCGTGGCCAAGCTGCGAACCGCCATCTATGACGGCATGACTACTTACGGTTTGGATTTGATGACACCTGGCGGCGGTATTGCCGATATGCGCGAGCTTGGTGTCATTGAGAGTTACAAGTTGAAGAAGGCGGTTGTGTCGTCAGCATCGGAGGCCGCAGAGGTAAGCCAGACCCGAACACGTCGTACCGCATTTCAATACTGACTTTCTAGCTTCTGTTGCGGGTAGATAATATCATTAGGAGCGCACCAAGACGGAGGGAAAGACAATAGATGTGGCATGGACAGGAGAACTCGGCTGTATTATGAGAAGGGGATTGCTAATGACGAAGCCACTGTACCATAACCTGCCTTAATCACTTCGCAGTGACAATGAATGCACTCATGGTCGGGAACAAGGTGCAACTTGCCCATACAGTTTACGTAGTGATCAACCGATAGAGCCGAGTACAAATACAAGTGTTCAGTACAACATGTACAACAAAGTCCAGCGAAGAAGAACGCATTGGGAAGTAGGGTGCCAATGATGGATTCAATTTTTATTATGAAATTCCCTACCTGGGCGAGTAGACAAGGGCCTCAATTCTTCAGTATGTATGTCTTTAAATATTGAGACAGCACTGTGCGGATAAATTATAAAAATTGTCGTCGGATGTGCGACCACAAGCGTAGTGTACTATAAATTAATTCCGTGTCCAAGGCTGATTGAAATACTACACTGCCACGTCGGAGATTCAGGAAATTCCAGCAGCACAAAAGCAATATTACAGATAATTTGTAGAGTACGTAGACAATGTATACGAGAAGTTCTGAATCATCTGAAATTTGAAGCCGGTGGAATCGTAAGGAACAGGTATTAAAGACTGGGCTTCGTCAGCTCGCGATTCAGAATGCTAAACCCTGTCGCAGAAGTTGAAACGCTCGTTCCCTCCCCCAACCTCGAGTTTATTTTGTGCGACGCACAACACATACATTACTCGCACTCGAGTCGATTTGTCTCCCCTTTAAACCATTGCTCGCAATTACCTATCGCTGTTATTGTCGAGAATTTGCGATACCAGTCAATCTGACCACTTCGAAGCCGCCGCCTGGGTGACCCGAGTCGAACTTGTCAAGTGCCAGGCACCGTACGGCGTGTTATTTCATGTCCCATCATGCCGCGACGGCCTCCCGCCGAAGGGACTACCGCGAGTAGAATCCTCCTCGCGGTAGTAATATTACTCTCACCATGGCTCATCGATGCTCAGCAGCAGCAGCAAAATGCGAGTCGTGATGTTGGAGACCAATACAAGTCATCACGCGAGGCCATCAAGACGGACCCCATCGCGACCCTCGAGGCCACCACGCTCGGAAACAAAGCACAACGCCTCGAGTCGCCGGTGAGCGCAGGTCGAGCAAAAGGCACACCAGGTGCAAATAAAAACAAAAGAGAAAATAATGGAAACGATGCGAGCGCTATCGTAGCTTTTGCTCCGGCGGGATCCGCCGTTCGAGCACCATCCACAGGACGATCCAGCATAGGGAATAATGCTGGGCTCTCGCCGCAATCTGCGCGGAGTCTTGAGGATTGGGATGTAGAAGACTTTGTGCTTCTTGCGACCGTCGACGGGAAGTTGTATGCCCGAGATAGGAAGACTGGGACACAACGGTGGGCCCTGGACGTTGACAGACCCGTTGTACAAACCACATACCACGAAAGGAACGGAACCGATGGCGAAGAGCATCAGCCTGTGGATGACTATCTTTGGATTGTCGAACCAAGCGCTGATGGCAGTCTCTTCGTTTATATTCCCGGCGGCCCTCAGCCAGGATTGGTCAATACTGGTCTCACCATGAAGAAATTGGTTGAGGAAATGGTGCCATACGCCGATACCGAGCCTGCTGTGGTCTATACTGGCGACAAGGTAACCTCATTGTGGACAATCGATGCCAGAAACGGAGCAGTGCTTAAATGGTTCGGATCCGCGGGCTCCTTTAGCCCAGGAGCAGCCACATGCGACCGCCCAGATGGGTTCCAAGATCCGGATGGCGAGGAATGTAGCACTCGAGGGACCTTGACATTGGGTCGAACCGAATACACAGTCGGCATTCAGGGAAAGGATGGCCATCCTATCGTCACACTCAAGTACGCAGAGTGGGGTCCAAACAATTATGACCAGGATCTATTACGGCAACACCGAAGCACCCTCGATGGGAAGTATATGTATAGCAGCCACGACGGAGGAGTCTTCGCATACGACTTAACTCGGTCGAGAGATAGAGGTGCCTTATACAATGCAAGGCTCCCGTCGCCGGTTATACGAGTCTTTGACGTAGCCCGTCCTGTGGATGCCGACACGAAGAATCCCGAACTTATCATCCTTCCTCAGCCAATACCACCCTTGGTGGATGACAGTCATGAAAGTATCCGCCATGCCCGGATATTTGTCAACCATACCGAGACCGGAGACTGGTATGCAATGTCCGGTAATAGCTACCCATTGGTTATCGACGGCCCCGAACAGGCACAGTGCGATACAGCGAATTGGCTGGAACGTGCGCGCTTCCATGAGCCAGTGAACAATGCCCAGCTTCAAAAAGCACTTGTTGGACTTCACTCAATCGATGGCCGTAGACACGAGCCTCTGTTGACCATATCCGGACCTACCGATCAGGATGACAAATTGCAAAGCAAGAATGAAACTATTCATAAAGATGCAGTTGCAAATATGACATCCCCAGCGCTGGGCCCCAAACCATCAGTTCTGTACCATGTCCGGCAGCTTCCAACAACAGCAGTGACGAGTATAATTGAACTCGTTAATAATCCAATTACTACACTCCTACTCCTCACGCTACTGTTTTGGTACAACAGAGACATAGCCCGATGGATCAAGTCAACCTGCAACAAGTACATCAACATCATTTCAAAGCTCACAGGAAGGCTAGAAGAGGACGAAGACGTTGATGACTTCTCGAATATCGATGCGCCACTCAAACAGGACGCACCGGTTCCCGAAACCCTTCCGGATGTGGCAACGGTGGGAAGCTCAGACCCATCGGACGATGCTAAGCCACCTACAACGAACAAACAAGATGACAAACCAGCAGATGTGGCCAATGAGGCCCGCCGAGAACCGTTGGAAGAAGTTACCGCAAACGATGGCTCGCGTCCACCGAAGCAACCCAAGGCCGAAGGCAAAAAAGCTCACCGTGGAAAACGTGGTGGTCTCAAGCACAAGAAGGGGCAGAGGCAGACTCCGAGCTCCGATGGGCCAATTCCGTCATCCCCTGCTACCGTTGAGGATGCAGTCCGTGACGCAAAAATGCTTGGGGGGTCTACCCGCATTGAGCCAGATGTCGAAACTCTACCTAATGGTGTCAATGAAATCTCAGGCCCAATCCTACGCATGAACAGCCTCGAGGTTAACATGGATAAGCTTATTGGGACAGGAAGCAATGGCACCATGGTTTTCGAAGGAAAATTTGACGGAAGGGACGTAGCAGTGAAGAGGATGCTCATCCAATTCTTTGAAATTGCATCCCAGGAGACGAAGCTCTTGCGAGAAAGTGACGATCATCCTAATGGTATACCCTCAACAAGGTTATATATTGACCTCAGCAAGCTAACAGTTTGGACAGTTATCCGATACTATGCTCAGCAACAAAGCCAAGGATTCCTCTATATTGCGCTTGAGCTGTGCTCTGCATCTTTAGCAGATGTTATTGAAAAGCCACAACTTCATCGAGACCTTGCTCAAAGCGGAGAACGAGATCTCCCCAACGTCCTTTACCAGATCACCAATGGCCTCCAGCATCTCCATAACCTTCGGATTGTACATCGTGATCTCAAGCCCCAGAATATCCTGGTCTCAATGGGTAAAGACGGCAGGCCTCGACTTTTAGTTTCTGATTTCGGACTCTGCAAGAAACTCGAAGGTGAACAGTCAAGCTTCCGCGCTACCACTGCCCATGCAGCTGGTACATCTGGCTGGCGTGCCCCTGAGCTCCTCCTAGACGACGACCTTCGTGAAGGCTCGGTTACGGCCATGGAGTCCACCCTCTCCAGCAGCCACAGCACATCAGGAATACCACTTGTCTCCGGTGATTTAATGCCCAATCGGCGCGCCACACGAGCCATTGACATCTTCTCACTTGGGCTGGTCTTCTTTTACGTGCTCACTAAGGGATCTCATCCTTTCGATTGCGGCGATCGCTATATGCGAGAAGTCAACATTCGAAAAGGCGAATATAAGCTCAGCCCGCTTGACGTTCTTGGCGACTATGCGTTCGAGGCTACCGACCTCATCAGGTCCATGCTTGAACAGGTGCCAAAGGCCCGTCCGACCGCGAAGCAAGTGATGTCCCATCCGTTTTTCTGGTCGGCTAAGAAGCGCCTAAACTTTCTTTGCGACGTCTCAGATCACTTTGAAAAGGAGAAGAGGGACCCTCCGAGTGACGCGCTTATCGAGCTTGAGAGATGGGCGCCGGAAATTACTCGTGGGGACTTCATGAAACCGCTTGGGAAGGAGTTTACGGATTCTCTGGGGAAGCAGAGAAAGTATACTGGTTCAAGATTGTTGGATCTGCTGAGAGCGCTCAGGAACAAGAAGAACCATTATGAGGATATGTCAGACAAGTTGAAGAAGGACGTAGGTCCTTTACCTGAGGGGTATCTGAGCTTCTGGACAAGGAAATTCCCAAACCTACTCATTGGCTGCTGGAATGTTGTGTATGAGGTTAGATGGGATGAAGTGGACCGATTCAGAGAGTATTATGAGCCAGCATTGCTATGAGATAATACTTTAGAACTCAGGGAGTCGGATCCAGAGCTTTGGTCATTCGAGGAAGGCAATTGGCATGGCAGCTTTGGGCGCACGGAGGCAATATACGAATCAGGAGTACTATGTAGCTCAAGACGAATTGAATTTATAGCAGCCATTGAAATAGCCCGTGAAATCCAATTGAATCTAAAGGCGGCTATTCATTATGTATTTCTAACGATGGCATTCTCCGAAACTTAAAACGCCTATGACGGCGCTTAAACGCGGGAGCGGCCGCATCTAGGCGTTTGGTTTGGCCGATCGTGGTTCGCGACGAACCATCACGCACCCGCTCGTCAACTACTCCACATCCGGCCCTCACAAACAGCTACATTCATCCTACTTCCCGACTTGCTTGCCGATTTGCTTCCTTTGGAATTATATATATATTTCATACTATTCATATAACAGGGCTGGTTCTCTGCCATCACACCTGGAAAGACCCCTGGCGAAGGTCAAGTTGAGAAGCTGGAGTCGCATGCGCCAGCCAGAATTTAGCAACTACCACCACTGACTACAAGCAAACTTCCACAAGATACACTTCAAACAGCGCGTCAATTACACCTAGCCAAACATTGAGTGGCCTAAAGCAAACCGTTATCGTTTGCGCCAACTCTTAAACTCCAATACCGTTCAGACGAAAGCAATACCTTCATAGCCAGTTACGTCACATTTCAGCAGTTTATCCGCCAATATGGGACTATCAGAGGAACAGATTCGCCAATTCAGTTCCCACATTGATAATATTCTCAGCAAAAGCGACTTGGCAACTATATCAGTAAAGAAGGTCCGGAACCAGTTACAAGAGGTCGTCGGTCAGGACTTATCAGAGCAGAAGGTGACACAAGCCATTCCAGCCCAATGCCTTTGTTTTTACTAATATTTCTTTGATAGTCTGCAGTCAATTCCCTGATTGAAGAGCGCTTCGACAAAATCACTTCCGAGCCGCCGTCTTCGCCAGACGTGCCGATATCCAAAGGGCCGAGACCAACAACCAACGGCCACGTCAAGGCCGAGGTCAAGAACGAGAGCACTCCGGATGACACAGACGGCGGCAGTGCCCCTCCGAAAAAGAAACAAAAGAAACAGTCGGCAGCAGACAGCGATGCTAAGCTAGCTGCCCTACTCCAGGCGCAAGAGAATAGCCGAGGCAGGGCCACAAGAGGCGGGGTTAATAAGAAGCCGGCAAAGGCGAAGTCGACAGTCAGGAAGAAGAAGAGCTCGGCGAGGGTTAAGGCAGCGGATGATAGTGATATCGAGCTGAATTCAGATGGGGAGAAAAAGGTGGCCGAACGGAAGGGAGGATTTCATGCCAGTCAATCACAACGTACTGGGAGAGATCTTTGGCTAACACCGAGTAGAAACAATACGCACTTTCCGAGCCGTTGGCTGCATTGGTTGGCGAGACTCAGGTATGTGGGTCGAGAGCCGCTTTGTGCCGTAAACTAACTGGTTCCAGTCGTCTCGGCCACAAGTCGTGAAAAAGATCTGGGCGCATATCAAAGGAAACGATCTCCAGGATCCGTCAGACAAGCGTCAGATATTCTGCGACAACAAGATGAAGCTGGTTTTCAAGCAAGACACGGTGCACATGTTCACTATGAACAAATTACTGGGAAAGCACCTGTACGAGGTTGAGGAACTCGCCGCAGAAGCAGCGGCAGCGCAAAACTAGCCTGTGCAGTTGAGAGGCATTATGGGGGGTCAATGGGGACAAAGGGCCTGGATATATGGCATTACTGGGACATATGGCGTTGTGCGTGGGCTCAAAAGCTATTATGCTGCATACCCGTCATTGATTTGGTGTGGGGACACTTTATGAATATCACTGAGGGAGGATGGTCCAGCAAACACTGGATAGAGTGGCAGACATCTGAATTGATGATTTGAAATCGGACGGTAGCCGCTAGAACTTTGGCCGAGTGACTCCCATGTGATTCTACGCCACCTGGGCAGGCAGGGTAACAAAGATTAAAAGGTAATTACCTGAGATTAAAGTGAGATGTTCACAGAAGCAGTCTTATTTCTACACAGTCAGCCTTGGGCTTAGACAATAGCTCCGCATATGACTCTGAACCTATCTGCGTGGTAGTACAGTAGCGCCAAGTTTACAGCCTCGTAGCCTCGCACACCGAGACATCCCCACGTCCAAATTTCCACTCCAGCTCATCACCGTAACCACAAACAGCTCCGATAATTCAAACATAGGCCAAACATCATCAACGCAGAATACATTGAATGTAGGAGGTACATGTAATATTTATATCAAAGATTGTGCAGTACGGCAAGGAGAAATATTATTATGGCGGACGCAAACGCCACTCGTCCGGAGTCCGCCCAGACTGCCCCACCACGAGCACCCCGAGCAGATAACGCCAGGGGAGGAAGAGGCGGCAGAAGAGGACGAGGAGGAATGGCAAACAATGAAGGAGAAGGAACAGCAGACAATAACCAAAATGAAGGTAAAGCGCCCCGGCGGGGGAGAGGAGGCAACAGCACAGTAACGCCCGCCGATCTAGCTACACGATTTGCGCAGAAAGCAACGGTAGCAGAGGTGCCAGCTGCGGCGTCTCCAAGGACATTGGAGGCGAAAGATGAAGAGGAGGATGTCGATGCGGAGGTGTGCTTTATTTGCGCGTCGCCCGTTGTCCACAATGCCGTTGCGCCTTGCAATCACAGAACATGTCATATCTGTGCACTGCGGATGCGAGCCCTCTATAAAACGAAAGACTGCGCTCATTGTAGAGTAAGTTTCCCTTGTGAGGTTCTTCTGGAACTTCAATTGCTAACCTGAACTTCAAGACTGAGGCACAATATGTCATCTTCACCGATGATGCAACGAAACGATTCGAGGACTATGCTGAGCGAGATTTCGCAAGCACGGATCACAATATCGGCATCAAATACCAGACCCAAGAGATAATGGGCGACTCACTTATCCTTCTGCACTACAACTGTCCAGAGCCAGCGTGCGATATTGCCTGTCGCGCATGGCCAGAATTGCACCGCCACGTAAGGGGTACTCACCACAAGAAGATGTGTGATCTCTGCACAAGGCATAAGAAAGTCTTTACGCACGAGCACGATTTATTTACGGACAAAGAGTTACAGATGCATATGTCCAAGGGGGATGACAACCCAGGCGCCAAGGACCAAAGTGGCTTCAAGGGCCACCCGCTGTGTAGCTTCTGTGGGCAGAGGTTTTATGGGGATGACGAGCTCTATGTGCATTGTCGGCAAAAGCATGAGAGATGCTTCTTGTGCGACAGGGCAGACAGCCGGAATCCCCACTACTACGTCAACTACGAGTCTCTAGAGGGCCATTTTAAGAAGGACCATTATATGTGTATGGAGCGAGAGTGCCAGGAGAAGAAGTTTATCGTATTTTCGTCCGAGATGGATCTCAAGGCACATCAACTGGAGGAGCATGCCAATACTTTGTCAAAAGATGTAAGGCGAGATGCTAGAGTTGTCGACCTGTCGTCGTTCGACTACAGGGCACCATACTACCAGGAAAGACGTGGAGGAGAGAGCCAGAGGGAATCACGGAATCGTGGGCGAGGGAGGGACCCAAATGCGGAACCAATCCCAGCATCAACTGCACAACCACTGCGTAGAGACGAACAAGCTTTCCAACGGCAAATGGCAATCCAGAGTGCACAGTCAGTAACAACACGCACGTTTGGCGGACAACTGACTGCGCCAACTCCGGCTCAATCAGCAGCAGCAACGTCAGGACGTAACACTGGTGCCACCAACTCATCACGTTCATCTACAACATCGCGAACGGCCCCAGCAGCACAACCCCAAGCCCCTGCCGTCGCCGAGGCCGATCTCTCACCACAAGAGCAAGCCCGCCGCCAACACCACATGTCCGTCATCTCCAAAGCAACCCAGCTGCTCAACAACGACAACCTCAAAATCACCCAATTCCGCAACGCCCTCTCCTCCTACCGCTCCAACGCTATCTCCGCCTCCGCCCTCATCGACATCTTCTTCGCCCTCTTCTCCGACACCTCCAGCTCCGCGCTCGGCACCCTCATCCGCGACGTCGCAGACCTCTACGAAGACGTCAAGAAGGCAGAGGGCATCCGCACCGCCTGGAACGACTGGCGCGCAATCAACGAGGACTACCCCTCCCTCCCCGGCCCCAGCGGCATGACCGACAGCGCCAGCGTAGGCTGGGCAGGCGTCACCGCATCAATGCCACCGAACGTCACCATCGCCCCTGCCAAGTCCTCTCGTGTTCTGAAACTCAAATCTTTGACTCAGCAGTCCTCGCGCTCGAGTCAGAGCAGGAACGGGACGTGGACTAATACCGCTACGCCGAGTAGCTCGAGGAGCGAATCTGCGTTCCCGACTCTCCCGCCGCCGCCGTCGTCGTCCGTGCAGCCGACGCCGAGGGTGACGACGGTGCCGTGGAAGCCGTCATCTGGCAACGCGAGTTCTTCACAAAGCACTCCCCGCGCTACACCCCCGTCCTCGCGTCCGGCATCTCGCGTAGCCGGTGGTCGTGGCGGAGCTACTGGTGGCAACTTCCCATCGTTACCTCCAGCGCCAAAACCCGTAAGCACGATCTTCGGATACGGCCGCGGAATGGTCCGGCGTGATACTGGGCAGGGAAGCGGCGCCGGGGCGAGTGCATGGGGAGCGTCGCAGGCGGAGGAGGTGCGGCAGCAGCAGGAAGAGCAGGGGGGGAAGAAGAAGGGGAATAAAGGGAGGAAACAGGTTCTTGTGGCGTGGGGATAGATGGGTAGTTTCAGTGTGTGCGAGTTTATTGTTTAGCGTGGGAAAAGTGATGATTGGATGATACACGCATAGCGAAGGGGTTTTGCGTTATTATAGATTTCTGATGTTAAGATTTTACTCGTGCTGTTCTGAAGATATCAGAGACTCAGTGTTCAAGTTAGAATTCGGAGAGTCCAAATGGGCTCCAATATATATTTGTTGAGCCTTAAGCCTCCTCTCCTAGACATGCAATCAGAATACTGGTTAATATACAGCTAGCTAGCTAGTCACTATTTTTCCTTCTGATGCAAATTCTGACTCCAGGTATTACCCATCACCTCCCCATCATTGCGCCCTAAACGCCTTCAAGCACACAGTTCAATCCCATCAACGCCACTATCCCCACATCACCCCTCTATTAACTTACCCCCCCTTCCCCCCCCCGGCCCCCCAAACCAAACCCCTACTACGACTATGACCCCCTCCTCACAAGCCCAGCAACCCACCTCCGACCCCTCTCTACAACGCCCTCTTCCACCGGTGCACCTTCAATGTTCTTCCCCTTCCCCTTCCCCTCCTTCTTTTCCTTCACCTCTTTTCTCTCCTTCCCTTCCCTCTCATCCTTCGCCCCCACAGACGATTCCTCCCCCTGGCCCCTCGTAGGCACCTTGACAATATTCGCCGCACCTCCGCGTCCTACATGCGCACCTTCTGACTCTCGTCTCGGCAGTCTGCAAACACACCAATTAGCCTCATCCTCCTCCTCCTCAGCATCGCCTCGGCCCCCCCTCCCCCGGCCATCAAGACAGCAAGCCGAAAGTAGGTAGAGATAGAGACTCACGCAACAACATCCTGCGCCCTCCTCGCCCCCGCCTTCCCCGTATTCGCAACCATATTCCCACTCCCCCCCCGCCCCGTCGTATACACCTCCTCCTTCAGCGTCGGCGTCTCCAGGTCCGTCGGGGAGACTGGGGGTGGTGGTGCTGCCGAGATATTACCTGCTCACTCCATTAGCCTTGGCCAGTAATTCCAATTCAATGGATTGGTGGTCGAGAGAGGGTGAGTGGGCGGTCGGGGTGCGTGAGGGGAAGGGCTAGGAGCAAAGAAGGACATACCAGCGCCACCCCGTCCATGCGCCGCATACCGACTCGTGGAAGTCGACCGTCGCGTCGCCTCTTCATACGGACTCGGGTCTGCCGCCTCGCTGCTTGGGGGTGTAGTATCAGGCATTGTGATGGTCGTGGGTTGAGTCAAGCTTGTGGTGGTTGTGGTGGTGGATGCGCCTCCAGTAGTCGATTGTGACGTGGGGTTGAGCTTTAAAGGTCGGTCGGCGGTGTATGGCTCGACTCGAGGATTCTTCGGTGTAAATCACAGAATCAATTCTTCGGCAACAATAGATAAATAACAAACAACACAAATAAAACCCTCAATATCCAATTCAATCCTTTTGCGTGGTGGCAAAACCAAAAGGTCACACACCCGCCGTCTTATGTACCCATACCCGCCCGCCGGCCCATCCTCCCCTCGCCTCCCTCCCCCGCCTCGCCCGATCGTCGTCTGACTCTCAAAATTTCTGTACGGCGTGATCCTGTGGTGGTACACCCCACTACGACGGGCCAGGCCTTCCTTTGTGGGGATCGTCGGCGTGGGCGTTGTTTGCCCTGCTTGGGGGGTAAACCACAGACGGGACGGACGCACGCACCCATGCCACGCGCGCTGGGTATCGGAGAATTGGAATACAGGTATATCACGCATATATTCGAGGCTGGGATTATGGGTGTTTAATATCCCTCTCTGTCTGACTGACTGTGATTTTCCTTTTCTTTATGTGTAACATACGCCATCCACGAACCGGTGTGCGTGCCCAGAAGAAGGCAAAAAAAAACTATCGCTCTCGCGTCTCAAATCTCACTTGCTGTGATTTCAACCATACTCTGGGCCTTCCCTCCTCACTTCCCACACCTAAACTATAATTCTATACACAAGTAACCCCCCCAGCATATCCCCCATCAACACCCCCAATCCGCCGCCACGGCAGCCCATCACAACCATCATTACTCAACTCACTCAAAGGTAGAGCCGCCCCCTCCCTCCCCGCCATCCGTCAACGCCGCCCCGCTAACCCCGCTAACCCCGCACAATAATTCACCTATTCTCATGCCAGACCGTCAGACACAATACAATCAGTTCATCCCCGCCGCCAAAACCCTACAAAGCCCAACCCCAACCCCCAAGCACCCTTCCCACAACCCCTCCCTCCACTGAGAAAATAGGAGATCCCGAACCCCCCCCCCAATTCAAACATACCCGCCTACCGCCCCCTAAACCCAGAACCCCCCCTCCCACCCCCAAACTTAAAAGGGCCGTAAATAAGTCTATCTATATCTCGAAATGTCGTTAAAAAGAACTGAAAATAAAGTAAAAAAGAGGTTCCGTTAATCTGGCCAAGCAAGCTCGGCTCGATCGACTTTTGGTGTCGGGTCGGGGGTGGAGGTGGAGGCGGAGGCGGCTTAGGTTGGACGAGCTCATTCAGCACACTTTTTGTTTTGTGCTGATGGGTTTCGCGAGACAGACTAGCTGTCGTCTTCGTATGCCATACTACTGGCTACATCGAGCTGTGAGCGCTGCTGCTCTCGTTGCGCGACGACCTCGCGGGCGTAGAACTCTACGAGCATCGTTCCGTATGCCTCGAGTTCCTCAACAGGGACAGCAAGGCGAAAGTCGTTGAGGAGGAGGAATTGCAGTTCCAGGTGGTTCAGTTCTGCTAGAGGGAGACCGCCGACCTATTACTGTCAGTATACGCTCTTGGAGATATGACTACAATGGGATCAAGGGGGGAAAGGACATACCTTGGCATATCGAGAATTAGTATAAAACGTATCCGAGAAGAACTTGCTCGCGCACGTCACCCCCGATATCAGGAGGCGGTGGATGTTATAGCTATCCACCACAAAGTAGTGCGCAAGGTTATACTGCGGCGAATCCTCATCCGGCGGCGTCGCGTACTGTCCCCTCGCCGTATCCTCAATGCTGCCATTCACGCTGAGCCCGGACATCGGCGTCCGTGGCATTTCCGGATCTTCGTGCCGCAAGGTCGAGAGTCCGGTGGAAGGCCGAGAGGGGTGGCCATCAGAGGATGATGTCTCCCTCGTGCTATCCGTGGGCCCGGCGTTGACGCGCTCCGTCATGCGGTCGAAGTAGACCAACAGGCTCAGAAACACCTCGTACGTCAGGGGACAGTACTTGTGCACCCGACTCAGGTAGCTCAGGATAGTAATGCTTGGCACGTTCTTCCCATGGAACGCCAGGACGCTCGTAGTCAGCCCGGACATATTCGTATTCCCCTCCGACGGCGGCAATGGCATATGCAGATGCTCATGCTGCCGGTCGTTCGTCGTCGTTATCTTCGTCAATAACCCCGCAACCATCTCAATGATGTCAGTTACCGGCATAGTGGCAATCTCATATTTCGGCGTTGCCTGCCTCCCCAGCGCCCTATATTCCGACGCTCGATTCGTCAAGAACTCCTCTGTGGCGAAGCTCTGTATATGTGCCAGATCCCGCACCTTTATGGTGCTACTCTCCTGCGTCAATGCGTCGTCTGCCGTCCACACCGGCCTCGGCGGCGGGCTCGTCGAATTCGCCGGTGACGCTAACACCGACCCATCGTGTTGTGGGATATAATCATTCCGCGCTGGTGGCGCATGTTGGCCTGCCCTAGGCTGGCCATGCTGCTCAAAGTACTGCTGGCTCGCAATCGGCTGCCGCACGGTAGCCTCGTCCTCTGAGCTTGAGTCGGTCGGCGGCCGGCGGGGAAATTGCCCCGGGCGATCGTAGGACTCGTTCGCGATGCGATAAGGGATTTCGTTTGGTTGCCGCACGCGCTGGGTCGGCGGGGAGCGGCGGCGCGGGTTGGGGGAGGATCGGTAGCGCGGCGGGGAGTGCTGGCGCTCATCGCCTCGTCTCATGGTGGGGAAGTATCGGGTGTCTGTGACAGTCTCGCTGATCACAACAGCCATATTACACTAGAATGTCGAGGACTGCGCCTGGATGATGTTAGTCTGGGTTGTTCACACTTGCATAGGCGCGTGGCGGGAATGGAAGCAGGCTGGGATGTGCGGAAGTGGGGTACAGCCTGCCCGTCACGTCACAGGTAAGGAGGGGCGAGGCGATTCGGAGTGACGGTGAAGCTCGGCGAACGCGCACAACAGGGTGGCTGAACGAGAACCGGGTTCGTGGGGAGACCCTGCATGTGGACTTCCGGCCGCCTCTTGTCTCCACGATTCCCATATCAAGCTTATCCTGAGCCACTGCTGAAGGATGTGGGGTGGATGCCTGTGACGTGTGGCGCATGTAGACCCACGCCTTCCTCTGACGTGCGAACTTGGGGCTTGAACACAGAAGGCGCAAAAGCTTACCTGCAGCATTTCCTCTGGTGGCAAAACTGCGCGGTAAGTTTGTCTGGAATTGGCTCTCTACTTGTAGCTGCGAGAACAAAAAGCCTTGTTGCGATATATATATTTGCCGGGGCTGAGCGCGCTTTTGTAGGGTGACGGGGTAGAGCTGGATGTTTCGACGGGATATTCGAGGCTCCAGTGGTTTCAGGTGGCGGGTATTCAGGGGTCTTTGTTGTGGTCGTGGTGGTTGTTGGTCGTGAGATATGTTATGGTAGTGGATGGCGAGATTTGAGGAAGTCCGTTGGGGTGGTCGATATACGACGGACGTCACTGGCTAGCTTTAGTCGGGGCGAAAAGGCGCTGCCTCAGCGATAAGTAAAGAGAAGAGGGTGAGGGATTTGAAAAAGCAAAAACACAAACACACAAATGAAGCACAGAGTAATTAAGCAGCCAGAGTATCAATTGCCAACGCCGTCTATAGATGATGGCGAATATAGAATAGCGGGATTTGGAGTGAGAGGGGGGGAAGAAAGAGGAGAGAGAGAAGGGGGGGGGGGGGGAGGGAGAGAGAGAGAGGGAGAGGAGGGGGAGGGGGAGGGAGAGGGGGAGTGAAGAGGGAGAGGGAGAGAGGGAAAGTGGGAGAGAGAGGGAAAGAGGGAAAGAGGGAAAGTGGGAGAGAGAGGGAAAGTGGGAGAGGAGAGAAAGTGGGAGAGGGAAAGAAAGTGGGAAGAGGGAGAGAAGTGGGAGAGATGATGGGGGCGAGGCACCTTTTTACATACGGGGAGATTTTGAGTAGTAGGTAAAAAGGAAAAAGCGGTAAGATAGTGAGTGGTGGTGGTGGTAGACCACTATAGTGGTGGTGGTGGTGGTCTAGCGGTGGTAGTGGTTGTGGTGGTGGTGGTGGTGGTCTAGTGATGGTAGTGGTGGTTGTGGTGGTGGTGGTGGTGGTCTAGTGATGGTAGTGGTGGTGGTGGTCGTCGTCGTCGTCGTCTAGTGATGGTAGTGGTAGTGGTAGTGGTAGTGGTAGTGGTAGTGGTAGTGGTAGTGGTAGTGGTAGTGGTAGTGTAGTGCAGTGTAGTGTAGTGGTAGTGGTAGTGTAGTAGTGTAGTGGTGGTGGTAGAATGGGAGGACAGTTCATTGGAGGTTGGGGTGTAGAATGGGAGGACAGTTCATTGGAGGTTGGGGTGGTAGAATGGGAGGACAGTTCATTGGAGATTGGGGTGGTAGAATGGGAGGACAGTTCATTGGAGATTGAGTGGGTGAGTCGGTGACTGACCTATCGTTTTCTAATGTGGTTTTAATTGTCTATTAGAGTGTTTTATGTTTTAATTGTCTTGTCTATTAGAGTGTTTTATGGTGGTCTATTATTGTCTTGGTTTATATCGCAATGTCTTTTCCGAGGCTGGTGGTGGTTTGTATTAGATTATTCGTATTATGGAAGAAAAAACTAGGCGTGGTGGTGGGCGTGGTGGTGGGATTGATAGCGAACAAAGACACTGATACAAGCACCACCAACCATCCCCTGGCCCAGATCAAAAGTACCCTGTACAACCATCCCCCTAATGCCTGCCACCACAGTCTGCCAATCATATCCGCTATCCCATACCCGTGTATGTACACCGCCTCACATTCCATCATCACATTTCACCATACTGGCCTGCACTGCACATATCTCATTCACCGCTTGGAGTACCACTCCACTCAACTTCAAATTCCCCGACGTCGCCGAAGCCGACATCACACGACACGTGGGGGACATGGGGCATCGGAAACGCGGAATCGTCGGGTGGATATCAAATCTATTTCCCCATCCCCGAAAATAACAAACGCCTAACCGCGCCCGCTACCAACACTTTCTTTCTTTCCATTCCACCACTCCACTTCACCCCTCCCCCTTCGTCCCACTTCGTCCCACTTCGTCCCCCTTCCCTTCCCCTTCCCACCCTCTTCCCTCCCCCTCCCCCCCCCCCCCCCCCCGGGGTACTTCCGGTCTTCCGCCACGCCGCGCCCTCCATCGCTGGGCTCGACTCAGGCTACATTAACCTTATACCCATTATCCGGCAGGTACAAGTGTCTCACGGCTCCCTTCTTCGTCAGCACCACCATGCGGATCACGCCTCCCGAGCTGCCATCCCACTTGATCGCCTCGGTCAGCGCGCCCTTGACGAAGTCAACAGCCTCCGCCTCCTCAAAGCCCTCCTGCCAGTTCGCGTCACAGTATCCGTAGATGTACGTCGACCCCGAGCCGCCGATCGCGTACGACTGCTTGTGCAGCGATCCGCCGAGGGGGATCGAGTACACCTGCCCGCCGTGGCGCTCGTCCCAGCCAGCGATAATCAGTCCAGCACTATATCGTCCACGTCAGCATCTGCGTCTCCGTCTCCCATCTGCCATAATCCTGCTCCTCTCTCCCTCTCCCTCGTTCTGTGTGCGGGTAGGATGTATGTCCTCACCTCAACCTGTCCTTATTGTTGTAGCACAGCTCCTGGAACATCGCCGCGGCCACCTGCGTCGTCGGCGGCGCCCCGTTCTGGATCCCGTACATCCCCAGCTGGTAGTGTACGATATCCGCGACAGCCTGCGTGTCGGCCGCTGAGCCGGATCGGCAGCACCAGATCGTGTCGTGCACCTGCGTCAGCTTGTCCGTCACGCGGTTGGCGATGTAGGCGCCGGTTGTGGTTCTGCTGTCCGCGCCTGTGTTCGTCAGCCTTGCCCTCACTCCTTCCCTCACTGCCAGTGTGTGTGCGTACCTAATATGACGCCGTCTTTGAAGTTGATTGCCATGCTAGTTGGGGTCAGTTGAGATTCGTTTGTGGTGCTGGCGTGGTGAGACCGAGCTTACATTGACGTTCCTAAGCTGCGGAGAAGGTTAGTTGATGGTACTTGAAGCTTCAGACAGCTGCAACTCACTTCACCTCGCCCTTCTTGAGCCTGTCCATGTCGACATGGATGCCATCTGCAATGATCCTGGTCAACAACAGCTTCACGGGGGGAGCAGGGCCACGCATCACGCACCCTCATTCAGCATTCCTGAGTTGCCGAACTCCATATTGTTGTGTTTTTCAGATTCTTATTATACAAATATCAAGGTCGATTCGTCGATTTGCGCGTGTTTGAGAGGGTGAGAGGTTGTTTTGCTGTTTTGAGAGCTGGCTGTCAGTTGTGGCTGTCAGGCAGCTTGGTCTTCGTAACGGTTGGGGCTCCGAGAGAGATATTCCGCTCCGAGCTCCTAGGTTGATTTGTTGATTACTACATGGTTCCTTGCGCACGGACCATCCTGGGAACTTTTGGGCGGCACAACCACTTGGGCGCTATGCGTGGGATGTGGCCGATGTTCGGGACTGCAACCAGACTTTATGGACTCATCAGCCTCGTCTTACTCACCGTGCTGCGTTTCTTCATATTTGTATGCACACGAGCTTTGAAGCATCTATAGAGATTCTTTTTTGCATACAAGAAACTTGTGTGAATTGTAGATATATTCTTGCATTTTCTCAAATATCAACCCAAAATCTATCACAAAATGGTTTTCCCTCCTCCGCCAGTCGATACCATTGGTAAGTCAACCCCGCTTCAATCACTGTCAGACCGAGTGAAGCACCTCTGTGGCTCAAGAGATGGAATCAATATACTCTCCGGGCTTTCCTGGCCGGTAATTCATCTTCAATCCTCTGCCAACTCCTACATTACCCCTCCATCCGCCACCTTTCCCCTCTATCCGAGCAACTCACTGACCCGGCCCTCCGGTAGACTGGAACGACATCGGCTTCAAAGTCCGCGAAGTAAACGGCCACATCGAATGCCACTACTCCAAGAAGACCGGCCAATGGGCCGCCCCAAAATTCGTCACCGACCCCTTCCTCCGCATCCATGGCATGGCCCCCGGCCTCAACTACGGCCAACAAGCCTATGAAGGCCTCAAGGCCTTCCGCACCCCGAACAACACCATCCAGATCTTCCGCCCCTCCAAAAACGCCCTCCGCATGCAGCACTCCGCAGACTTCATCTCCATCCCCCAAATCCCAGAGGCTGTCTTCGTCGAAGCCGTCCACGCCGCCGTCGCCCTCAACGCCGCGCACGTGCCTCCCTTCGAGACTGGTGCAGCGATGTACATCCGCCCTCTCGTCTTCGGATCCTCTGCTCAGCTCGGCCTCAGCCCGCCGGAGGAATACACTTTCTGCGTCTACGTCCTCCCCGTCGGCGTCTACCACGGTATTCACCCCGTCAAGGCTCTCATTCTTGAGGACTTTGATCGCTCTGCCCCCGAGGGAACCGGCAGCGCAAAGGTCGGCGGCAACTACGCCCCTGTCCTCCGTCACAGTGAGAAGGCGCGCAATGAGGGCTTTGGAATCACGCTACATCTTGATTCGCAGACGCGCTCGGAGATCGACGAGTTCTCCACCAGCGGCTTCATTGGCGTCAGGACCGAGGGGGAGAAGACCACCATCGCGGTGCCGGATAGCAAAAATGTGATTGCTAGCGTGACTGCCGATTCCGTTCTTGAGATCGCAAAGTCCCTCGGATACACCGTCGAGAAACGTTCGGTAAGCACCACCCCATATCTCGGTTTCTTCCAGGCCACACAGGGACCAAAAACTAACCATGTTCCCCTTAGATCAAATACGAAGAACTCTCCACCTTCACCGAGGTCATCGCCGCCGGCACCGCCGCAGCCCTCGTCCCCATCCGCTCCATCACCCGCGGCTCCCGCGACGACACATTCCCCTACATCGCCGAGGAGACCGAGGAGCCAGGGCCAGTCTTCACGAAGCTGCTCACGACGCTACAGGATATCCAGAGGGGGAAGTCTGAGGATCCGTATGGATGGTGTGAATTGGTGAAGGAGCCGGAGGCGGGGAAGTATGAGCAGTAGGTGGGGAAACGGGTTGGCTATGTAGATAGGAAATAGAGGTGAGCATTGGGATAAATAAAATTATGTTGAATGCAAGTTTTGCAAGTTCCAGATCATTGAATGGGTGATTTTGGTATTTATGAGCAATTTGTGATGAGTATCGATCTCTGTGCCCTGAGTATATTGGTTGGCTTAGACGACCTCCCAAGCTGAAGAAATATGAGAACTTTGAGATGACAGAAGACGGCCAACTTTACATCAAAGTCATGTTGGAATGTTCAGAGTGTATACATAACCCTTTACTATTCACAGATATGTGCTGTAGAACCCGAAACTGAAAACGGAAAGCAAAGGTAGAAGAAAAAATTGCCGTGAAAACGGAAAAGTGTGACGGTACAAGAGCACGAACAAGGTCGAATGCGACTTGGGCAAAATGATTGTTTACAAAGAGAGAAAGAGATTCGTAAGGAAAGCTCTGACTTAAGCTATTTACACGATATTCATAAAGTATGAAAGTCACCTGCCCGTTCCCTCACATATGGGCCCCCCTTATGTCATACTGAAATTCATTGCACTCAGTTTGCTATCAAACTCAAGAGCAAACTTAGAAATCTCCTCCTCAAACCTACAAGTCACTATACATATTTTGGCTTGTCACACCAACAACAAGAGCAATACTACTCAACGATTGCTACAACCCTCTATGATTCATTACACGTCATTGCTCCTTAGTTACTGGGTCGATATGACCACATAGCATATCTCTACAACCTTCTATGATTCATTACATGACATCACTCCTTAGTTACTGGGCTAATACTACACATGACATATCTCTATCATTTAAAGATATACTCGCTGAACATGTTACGATGGTCACGGAGGTCAAGAAGCCAGTCCGGAGAATAATAAGCTAGATTGAATCTAAAGAGAGAAGAAGAAGAAGAAGGAAGGAAGGTGAGGCTATTCCTCATAATATACAGTTTTCCGCTTAGCGGTGTAGCCTTGGTGGCTAAGGCTGCACCCGTAACAACCGTAACAACCGTAAGCTATAATTGTAACACTACCCCCCCCCCTACTAAGATTGATCTCCTGATCAAGAGTAAGATCATTGTGGCTTCTGTGGGTATTTTCGGTGGAAAGCTTGTGTGAGTTCAGGTGCATTGTTGAAGTTTGTAGCGGGATACCAAGTGTTGTCTGGTGGGTGGTTCTTCCATGCTGCCATATAGAACAGCTTCTTCTGTAGGAATTTAGAATCTAGGATTCCTTCAACTTCCCATTCAAGTTCATCTTCTATAATGATTGGCAGGGGTGGTTCATGGTGCTGGCCTTGTAAAGCATCATCTGAGTCAAGTCGTAAGAGGTTGCTGTGAAAGACAGGATGTATCTTCATGCTTGGTGGTAGCTCTAATCAATATACCACTTGCCCAATTCGTTCGAGAATCTTATACGGACCAACTTGCTTGTGATCGAGTTTCTTCGATGGCCTCTGAGTCCTGATATTTTGTGTAGATAGCCATACTTGATCTCCAACCTGATATCTTGGTGCAGCTTTCCTGCGTTGATTTGCGAATGTCTCCATGCGAGTTTGCGAGAGTGCGATTTGGTCTTGCAGAAATGCCCAAATATCTTTCATGCTTTGTATCATATCCTTGTGTTCCTGTGGCGCTATTTGGAACTCGCTGTTCTTAATATCAAAACTCATTCTTGGCTCGAAGCCCTTATTTGCAAAGAATGGGCTGATTGTTGTAGAGTCTGAAGGTAGTGTTACGATATCAAGTGCGCCTCGCAGCTCGAGTGGGGGTTCAGGGGTGTGGGGAGCTTTCCGGGGTTGGAGCGAAGTTTTCAGTTGTGGAGTGAATTCTCAGAACTGGTCTCGCTAAAGAGAATTCACTCCACAACAACATAGCTGTATATAGATCGAGCCACTGCTCGAGTGCTCCTCTTCTCTTTCCTTTCTTCTCTAGATTGAGTTTAATTTATAATACCCAACTGGCGCCCTATGCCTTGGTGAACCGTGACATAAAACTCAATCTCTCTTATACCTCTTTTCCTGCTCTTTGAGCTGAACCCTCTTCTGAAATCGAAATCGAAATCCACTCTTTGAAAACCCCAGAACCAGAAACCTTATCCTGAAGTCGATTCCAGGACGATCTCGAGGCAACCCCTCAAAGTTGGCTTTCGACAGTCAGCTCAACACACACACACCACCTTCGCAAGTCAGACCTTTTACAACGCTCCCTCGACAAGGATATAACTGTGAGGGAAGTGCGCTCCTCTCGAGTGGCTCCTACAGCCAACAACTGCACAATAGGGCCTTTGGCAATATGTGTCTGACTTGACGATATAAACTGAAATTGAAATAGCAACTCGCTATGGCTTATACAGCTGAAGAAAAAGCTGCAATGGCAGCTCGAAATGATCCAGAACAAGACCAGGAATCCCTGGCAGAAGGAGCATCAATTCCAAGCTCTGCAAACCAAACCAATGAACTTCATGATCCTAATTTCAAATCCGAAACCTTCCTTCACACTCTGGGCAAAACAGCTCAAGAGAGACATGAATCTATACTTGCAAATCGACATGAAAAGGCTGAATGGAATGTTGAAACCTTTGACGAATTCCAGAAACTATCTGTCGCCAACCAGAAAATGGCATGGACTTTGCACAAGAACATTCTTCGGGACTATTTGGCCCTAGCAGAGGACTCAAATTCGATACTGGCTGAAAAGGATGATGCCATTCTCCAGTTACAGGAACTGATCCAGAGCAACGAGCAACAAATCACAGAGCAACAAACAATTCAGAAATATCTTGAAAAGCAAACCCAACAAGCTCTGAAGAATGAACCAGGACACCACTCTCACAGTCGACTGTCAGCTCGGATTCCAGACCCTCCAATCCTCACAGATGGGATAGAGCCAGCATTTGAAGACTGGGTTGTGAAAATTCGCCTCAAGCTCGAAGCCAACATTGATCATTTTCCAACACAGACTTTACAAATGAGCTACATTCAGAGTCGACTGGGAGGACTGGCAGTTCGACATGTCAATCCAAGGCTTCGACCAAACTCTACAAACAAATTGCAGACAGCAGAAGAAATTCTCGAACTTTTGGAAAAAGTCTTCAGTGATCCCGATCGAAGGCACACAGCTCAAACTGAGTATCAAAAGCTGTATCAGAGAAACAACACCTTTGCAGTGTTCTGGGCTGAGTTCCAAAGGCTCACGACAGAGCTTGATTACTCTGAAGAAACTTTGCTGGATGACTTGCGCTTCAAAGTCAACCAACAGATGCAGAAAGCCTTAGTGGCTGAAGTTGGAGCTACTACACTTCACGAGTTTGCAAAGAAATGCATGCTCATCGACCAGAACATTCAGCGGATCAAGGAACAAGAAGACAAAAGGAAGCCAAAGTCATTTTCGAACAACATGGGCCAAACTCAAAATCAGGGCCAGGCACTTCGAACTTCAATCCCTCAACCTACAATGGATTCGAACATGCAAAACAAGATGCAGAAGCTGTATCGACCACCGCATCAAGATCCAGCAAAAGAAATGCTCATGAAACTTGGGAAATGCTTCATATGCCGACAAAATGGACATCGAGCTCGAGACTGTCCCCAGAAGCTCAAAGTGTTACGGCTATAGTAACATGATGTCATGGTTACAGGGCCAGGGCCTAGTAACGTGACGTGTGAGTCACATAACGTGACGTGTGAGTCACAGTGGGAAGCGGGGTAGGCTGCCATGTGACGGGGCTAATGGATAGTTGCAGAAACTAGTGGATATTGGATAGTTGAGCTATCCACGAACTACCCTGAATATCTAGCTATCCGCCAACTATCCAGATTACCCATGAGGCACGACGCCACTATATAAGTAGATAGTATTTCCTTAGATAGGAGCTTCGTGCTCAACTCAATACAGTATTTGTTATATACTAGTAACGTGTTACTTGAAGCCTTTGTGTCTGATCCCCTGCCTCCTCTGATAAGTAAACCTTTACGCAAGAGAACCTCTGTGTCTTCTATCATTTAGAAGTCAGCGTTACACAAAGCTCAAGTGAATGAGGTATCTACAGCTGAGTCTATCATCGATTCGGAAAACGAATAGCTGTAATGGTGGGTGCACCAGATGTGAGAATCTAGCCACCCAAGGAAGGGATGATTTTACTAAGACAACACACTGTCTTAGGAAACAGAGCCAAAGGGTTGTAGCTTAGACTATTCCACAACGCAGCAATCAGGTGTGTGATGTAGTGAAGTGGTTCAGACAAGTTGCAACAAATGTTGAGTCTGGGAACTCAGGGGTAAGTCAGAGGTTAACACCTCACTGACTTTTCAGAAACAAGGAGTAACAAGATGAATGCTTGAAAGCTTGTAAAAGACGTGGAAGTATGTGATAGTCGATTTACTGTATTGTCTGCTTGCCCTTTCTTAAGGAAAGGGCAATCCTATTTATGCCAAAGGAGTGTAGTTCTCTCATTTTCCATGACTTTCCATGACTAACCAGGCTTGGTAAATGTATTAGAAATCAAGTGCGACCCACAACTAGCTTGCTAATCATGTAGTGAACGTAAGAGAATCCCATAGAACCATCTCTTGGGTTCCTAGCCTATAGGAAGTGAAAAGGAGGTCCAAGGTCAGAGTACCTATAGATAAATTATGTCATAACTTAACCAATCTTGTGGGTAACTAAGGAGCGATGACGTGTAATGAACCATAGAGGGTTGTAGAAGCTTCTAGAGCTATTGTTCATGTTCCTAGGCCTCTAGTTGGTAGAGATATGCCATGTGGTAGTATTGGCCCACCCTCTTAAGGAGGAGATTTTCTTAATAACTTGTTCAATGAGTGTCCAAATGATATGCCGTGATGTATGTAGCATAAACAGATGTAGTCGAAGAGTTTGCAGCAATCGTTGAGTAGTATTGCTTCTGTTGTTGGTGTGATAAGCCAAGATATGTATGGTGACTTGTAGGTTTGAGGAGGAGATTTCTAAGTTTGCTCTTGAGTTTGATAGCAAACTGAGTGCAACGAATGTCAGTATGACATTATCCCCCTTTTAAGGACGTTTGTTGGCTGTCTGCTTGCCCTTTAGCCAGTTGGCTTTCTTAGAAAGAAATTCTAGAATGAGCTTAGATGCATTTTTTAGATTTCTCTTAGGCTCCCAAGTGTTGTCACTTGTAGGATAGCCTTTCCACTTAACGAGGAAGTAGTCCTGACCTCTAAGTGTCTTTTTGTCAAGGATAGACTCTACTTCATATTCTGGTTGATCCAAGATCAGAACAGGAGGTGGAGGAGACTGAAGTGGTCTTAAGGAACTTTCTTGTGCCTTAGACAAGAGAGATGCATGGAAGACATTATGGATAGTCCAAGTAGGTGGTAATGCAAGCTCGAAAGCATTCTTGCCAATAGTCCTTGTGATCTTAAAAGGTCCAAGTCTTTTAGTATCAAGTTTGTCTGAAGGTCTAGTAGTTGTGATATGTTTTCTAGACAAAAAGACTTGATCACCAACTTTGAATTGTGGTGCAACCACCCCCCTGTTAAAGGCCTGAGCCTGCTCGTCTTGTGCACGCTGTATTTGAACCTTGAGATAGTCCTGGAGGCCCTTAAGGTAGATGATTCTTTCAGTAGCAGAAGGGTTTTTGAAATTTTCAGGACAATTCAGTTCTGCCACTTCAAACCTAGGGTGATAACCATAGTTTGCATAGAAAGGTGTCTCTTTTGTGGTGTTAGAGATTGTGTTGTTGTAAGCAAATTCTGCAAGATGGAGAAGATCTGCCCAGTTGTCTTGAGCATAGTTTGTATAAATTCTTAGATATTGTTCAAGTACAGAGTTGACTCTCTCTGTCTGGCCATCTGTTTGAGGGTGATAAGCTGTAGAGAAGCGTTGTTCCATGTTTAAGAGTTTAGAGAACTCCTTAAAAAAGTTTGAAGTGAAAACTGCTCCCCTATCTGAGATCCAGTGTCCAGGAATTCCATGATATTTAAAGACCACCTTGAGGAATAGCCACGCAAGTTCAGAAGCTGTGATAGTCTCATTGCAAGGCTCAAAGTGTGCCATTTTTGTGAGCCTTTCTACCACCACAAGGATAGAGTCATAAGGGGTAGCACCCCCTTTTGGGATAGAAGGAGGCAACTTGACTATAAAGTCAATGGATATGGAGTCCCATGGGCGTTCTGGTATAGGTAGAGGCTGCAAGAGGCCATAGGGCTTTTGCCGTGTAGGTTTGTTCAAGTTGCAAGTAGTGCAAGAAGATATATAGTCTTGAAGAGTAGTCCTTAGACTAGGCCAGTAGAACTTTCTTGTTAGAAGTTCATAAGTTTTTGCAAAGCCAAAGTGCCCTGCAGCTGGAGCATCATGGAACTGCTGTAGGAGGTGTAGCTGTAATCGTTTATCCCTTGGGACATAGATATAGTTCTTGAATAAGAGAAGTCCATGCTGATTTTTTGAGAAATTCTGTAGTCCAACTTTCTCAAGAGAGGAACCTTTCTTCTGGAGGTATTCCAAAGTTCTTTTCGCAAAGGGATCATGGTTGTAAGCATCTTTGAATGCTTTAAGAAGTGTTGCTGAGGGTGTATAGTCTTTAAAGGTCTCTGGTTCCTGAGAAGAGGTAATGGGGGCAACTTGGTCTTGAGGGGATAAGTTTACCCCTAAGTCCTCTGTAGTACTAGGGTTGCTTAAAGATGCTGCTATAAGCTTTGCTGAGTCTAGCAGAGCCTTTGTATTGCTAGTTTTAGCAGAATCTTGGTAGTCATGTCTTCTTGAGAGGAGATCTGCTCTTTGATTCTTGGCCCCTGAGACATGTTTTATAACAAAGTCAAAACCTCCTAGTTGTTCAGACCACCTTGCTTGTCGTCTATTGAGCTGTTTAGTGGTTGTAAAGGTCAAGAGGTTTGAATGGTCACTGTAAATAGTGATAGGATAGTTTGCCCCTTCAAGGTAGCATCTCCAATGCTTTAGAGAACATACTATGGCAAGCAGTTCCTTGTCTGTAATGGGATAGTTTTGTTCAGCTGCTGATAGCTTTCTTGAGTAAAATGCCACAGGCTGTAGCTCTTCTTGTTTGTCTTTTGGAGCTTGGTATAAGATTCCAGAAATAGCAAAATCTGAGGCATCTTGTCATACTGACATTCGTTGCACTCAGTTTGCTATCAAACTCAAGAGCAAACTTAGAAATCTCCTCCTCAAACCTACAAGTTAACATACATATCTTGGCTTATCACATCAACAACAGAAGCAATACTACTCAACGATTGCTGCAAACTCTTCGACTACATCTGTTTATGCTACATACATCACGGCATATCATTTGGACACTCATTGAACAAGTTATTAAGAAAATCTCCTCCTTAAGGGGGTGGGCCAATACTACCACATGGCATATCTCTACCAACTAGAGGCCTAGGAACATGAACGATAGCTCTAGAAGCTTCTACAACCCTCTATGATTCATTACACATCATCGCTCCTTAGTTACCCACAAGATTGGTTAAGTTATGACATAATTTATCTATAGGTACTCTGACCTTGGACCTCCTTTTCACTTCCTATAGGCTAGGAACCCAAGAGATGGTTCTATGGGATTCTCTTACATTCGCTACATGATTAGCAAGCTAGTTGTGGGTCGCACTTGATTTCTAATACATTTACCAAGCCTGGTTAGTCATGGAAAGTCATGGAAAATGAGAGAACTACACTCCTTTGGCATAAATAGGATTGCCCTTTCCTTAAGAAAGGGCAAGCAGACAATACAGTAAATCGACTATCACATACTTCCACGTCTTTTACAAGCTTTCAAGCATTCATCTTGTTACTCCTTGTTTCTGAAAAGTCAGTGAGGTGTTAACCTCTGACTTACCCCTGAGTTCCCAGACTCAACATTTGTTGCAACTTGTCTGAACCACTTCACTACATCACACACCTGATTGCTGCGTTGTGGAATAGTCTAAGCTACAACCCTTTGGCTCTGTTTCCTAAGACAGTGTGTTGTCTTAGTAAAATCATCCCTTCCTTGGGTGGCTAGATTCTCACATCTGGTGCACCCATCATTACACATCTGTCTCAAGAGTGGCAGGTTTCAAGGGGTTAAAGTGTAGTAACATTTTCCCTTCTTTAAATTCTCCTTTAAGAGCATCGAAAGCATCTTGCTGTGTCTTATCCCGGTGATACAAAGTGTCCTTGTGAAGTAATTGAGTAAGGGGTAAAGCCAAGGATGTATATCTTGGTATAAACCTCCTGTAATAGTTGGCAAACCCAAGGAAAGACTGAACCTCTTTAATGCTGGAAGGAATAGGCCACGTTTGTACTGCTTTTGTCTTTTCAGGGTCCATCTGAATGCCTTCTGTTGAAATTCTATGTCCTAAGAAATCAACTTGAGACATATGGAAAAGACATTTCTCAAGTTTGCAAAAGAGTTGTGCTTGAGATAGCTTCTCTAAGACTTGTCTAACATGTAGAACATGCTCTTGAGCGTCTAAAGAGTATATAAGAATGTCGTCTAAGTAGACAACAACAAAGATATCCAAGTAAGGTCTTAGAATATCATTCATGAGAGCTTGGAAAGAAGCAGGTGCATTGGCAAGCCCAAAAGGCATTACCTGGTATTCAAAATGACCATAGCGTGTTCTGAATGCTGTCTTCCACTCATCACCTTCCTTGATGCGTATCAGGTTATAAGCTCCCCTGAGATCTAACTTGGTAAAGATCCTTGCTGAATAGAGCCTATCTATGAGCTCAGGGATAAGGGGTAAAGCATATCTGTTTTTAACAGTGACTGCATTAAGGCCCCTATAATCAACACAGAGACGCAAGGAGCCATCTTTCTTCTTGACAAAGAGAATGGGAGCTCCTGCTGGTGAGGAAGAAGGTCTGATAAAGCCAGAACTAAGGTTCTCATCTAGGTATTCTCTGAGAGTTTTCAGCTCTAATTCAGATAGAGAGTAGATAGGGCCGTAGGGAGGCATTGAGCCTTCTGCGAGTGGTATCTCATGGTCATAAGGCTGGTGCTTTGGCAGAATTGATGCCTTTGCCTTGTCAAAAAGATGTTGGTAGTCTTGGTATGCTAAAGGCAAAATGACCTCCTGAGATGATTTCTCCAAATCTGAAGTAGCTGCTATCTCCAGGACAGGTTGGAAAGGTTTAACCCATATCAGAGATGATATATCGTCCATAGTTTGGTCAAAATCCTTGATCTGGGACAAGTTTGAGTCTTGGACCTGAATAGGGGTAACTGAGGCTTGAAGGGTTTTTTCAGTATTGAGCTCAGGATTTGAGCTAAACCCAAGCGATAAATGCTTCCAATTGATAGTTGGATCATGCCTTTGAAGCCATGCAAGTGCCTATGGCGCAGCCCTGGCCTACCCAACCACCACCTCACGAACTCTCAACTGATACCGCCAGCGAACCTTGGCTTGAATTGCCCCAAACCAGCGATGAAACTAGCGATTCCACTATCGAAGACTCTCTAGCAGCTACAGCTTAAAGCACTTTAGCTCAGAGTAGCCAGGCTGATGGCGTTATAACATCGAAAAGGGGGGGGGGGAAGGGGCTTACGATAGACCAAAAGACAACGATTATCCAGCTTTGCGTCCAAAAAAGGGATATATATGGGGTTATTGCAGATAGATCCTTTTGGCAGCTTATAACTAAGGAGGCGGAACACTTGCTAGGTTTAACCCATAACTCTATTGGAAGAGTTATTACCAGTCTTATTCGAGAGCGTCGGAGCGAAGTCTCATTACGGCCAGAAGGACGAAGTGGCGAAGAAGATCCTCCTTCTTCATATGACGATGCAGTTGACCAATGGATTAATATCGTTGATATACGGGCTAATAAGGAATCGATTCGAGATGCAGCAAAAGGGAGAAAGGGAGCAGAAACTGAAGCATCTATTGCATGGCGAACTGCTCAAACTACCCGGTTCTCACATCGAAATCTATCGAACTCAATAGAGTCTTCCATTCCGCCTTCTGAGTTAATCCCCTCCGAGTCTATCCTCTCTGATTCTCATATTTCTGAGTCCTCTACACCGTCAACTTCAGCTTCTCAACCAAGACGAAAGCGGAAACAGTGCACTGAAGACCCCCCTCCACCCTCTCATAAAGATGCAATCCTCGAAATCGCTCAGAGTATCGCAAGGACTGCTGAGCTTTCAGCAAGCGCCGATGCTGCTGAGCGGTCAAATGCAAAAGCTATCAAGAGTGTTGAATTAAAACTCCAAGAACTACGTGCAGATGTGAGTCAAATACTACATCTATTACAACAGACGCATCAGAGTACAGATGGATAGAAAGGGATATAATAGATATACATGTAACGTGGTTTATCAGTACGTCGGACATATCAGTACCTCGGAAACTTTTCTCGAATTTCCTACCCTCTAACTTCACAACGCGTTTTTTCCACCTTTTATTATGTCAGTGATTACCCAAGAAGCAAAAATCATTCTAGCTATCGAGGCTATCCGAACATCAAAAAATCTAAGTCGTCGGAAGGCTGCTAAGCTCTATGAAGTACCTCATTCTACACTCTGCGACAGAATGAACGGCCGAACTACTGTCTACGAACGCCGGCCTGCAATGATGAAATTAACTATACTAGAAGAGGAGGTGGTTATTCAGAATATACTTAATATGGTTTCAAGAGGATTTGCACCCCGGCTTGCTGGTGTAGAAGATATGGCAAATTTTATACTCGAATCGCGTGGAGGGAGGCACGTCGGGAAGCTCTGGGCCCACCGATTTGTACAACGACGTCCAGAATTAAAGACGCGTTTTAATCGCGTTTACAACTTCCAAAGGGCCTTGTGCGAAGATCCTGAACTAATTGGCGCGTGGTTTCGACTAGTGGAAAATATGAGGGCAAAATATGGTGTTTTGGACTGCGACTTCTATAACTTTGACGAAACTGGGTTTATGATGGGTGTGATTTGCCCTGCAATGGTTGTTACCCGTGCAGATCGACTTGGCAGAGGTAAGGCAGTTCAGCCAGGGAATCGGGAATGGGCTACAGCGATTGCTTGTATCAACAGTGACGGCTGGAGTATTCCTCCATTTTTGGTAGTTAAAGGCAAGAATCATCTTGCAAATTGGTATACAGACGGCGGCCTTCCACACAACTGGGTTGTTAAACCGACAAGCAATGGATGGACAAACAATGAGACGGGTCTAGAATGGTTGAAACACTTCGACAAACATACTGCTGTTCGTGCAAGGGTGTAACGCTGACTTCTAAACGATAGAAGACACAGAGGTTCTCTTGCGTAAAGGTTTACTTATCAGAGGAGGCAAGGGATCAGACACAAAGGCTTCAAGTAACACGTTACTAGTATATAACAAATACTGTATTGAGTTGAGCACGAAGCTCCTATCTAAGGAAATACTATCTACTTATATAGTGGCGTCGTGCCTAGTGGACTCTTGGGAACTCACTCGAGTCCTCGGAGTCCTGGACTCTTAGGACTCTTCTCATCATCCTGCGAGTCCATCACGTGCCTAGTGGACTCCTGGGAACTCACTCGAGTCCTCGGAGTCCTGGACTCTTAGGACTCTTCTCATCATCCTGCGAGTCCGTCACGTGATACTTTCGGAACTACTATTCCCCGCTGCCCCTCCAGGTACCAGGGCCGGTCTCATGCGACCTCCCTCCTTCCTGTCCTGTAGTTGGCCAGCCTTCTTGTTCCGTCGTAACACTCGCTCCCTTCCCCTGGGCATTCGTCTCGAATCCTATAAGTACGTCCATGCCCCCGGGACTCTGCTGCTCCTCAGCGAGTCCTTCAACATGCAACATGCCTACTGACACTGCCCGCAAACTCCAGGAACGCAACGATCTTGTCCGTCGAATAAAGAACCACGGATACGAACTACCCGAAATGGATTCTTGCTCGAACTCGTGAGGCGAAACGTTACTTGCGTGTCGTCTCCAAATGATTCACGGCGGTGCGCCGAGTGCGTTCGTCGCAACTTAAAAGAAAAATGTGACTGTATGGGTCCTGAGCATCCCGACTGGGTGAAGCTCGAACGGGAGGAGGATCGCCTGGATCGCGAAGAGGAAGAAACCCTTTCGAAGTTACTTCGTCTGCGGAAGCAGAAACGCCTCATCCGAACCCGTGGTAAAGATATGCTCCGGCGAGGTTTGAAAACCCTCGATGAGCTTGATGCGGCAGAGGAGGCCGAACGTGTGGCTGCTGAGAAGCGTGACGCTGTTGAGGCTGAGGAACAGGCAGTTAGCGCTGCCTCCTCGTCTGTGACCGGGACCCTCGCTTCCTCCGATCCACTGGCCTACTCCCCTGCATCTTGGGATCAATGGCTGGCGGATGGCGGCGTCGATATTCCTCCAGCAGTTCTTTGCTGATGTTCCTTATTGGTTCCCACGAATTATCCGTAGGTTCGTAATTTTCCCATTTTATCAAAAACTCTTCTCGACGTCCTACTAACCTTCTGTCTAGGATCGCTTCGACCTCATATTCGATTATCTCATTCTCGGGTTGGAGTTCGGTGTCGGTCGCAATTGGGGTATTTCCTCTTGCTGGTTCCAGTAGTGAGACATGAAATACTGGGTGTAGTCTAGACTTCCTGGGTAGCTGCAGTCTGTAATTAACTGAGCTGACTTTGTTCAATATTTTGAATGGTCCCAATTTCTTGAAGTCCAACTTTGTGCTTGGTCGTTTCGTTTTGATATGTTTCCGGAGTAGGTATACTTTATCCCCCTCCTTGAAGGCAGGTTCCATACTGCGCTTCTTGTTTGCGTATGCGGCGGATCGTTCATTTAAGAATTGGATGTCCGTCGCAAGTTGTTCGTGGAACGATTTCAGTTGTTCCACCACGATCAGGGCTTGTTCAGCTCGTGATTCATCCGGTCTTGGTTGCCTATATGCTTCTGGCTGGTAGCCGTAATTGGCAAAGAACGGTGAGACTTTCGTTGCTTCTGTCATCGCGCTGTTATATGCAAACTGTGCGATGGGTAAGATCTGAACCCAGTTATCCTGTTGATGATTGACATAGCTTCGCAGGTACTGTTCAAGGGTCTGATTTAATCTTTCTGTTTGGCCGTCTGTCTGGGGATGAAAAGCTGTTGACAGCTTATGATTTGTTCCCAGTAGCGCCATCAATGATTTCCAGAATTTCGAAGTAAAGAGCTTGTCTCTATCTGAGATGATTTCTTCTGGCATCCCATGATCGGCTAATATGACTCGAATGAAGGTATATGCGAGCGCCTCGGCGTCGCTAGCTTCTAGATATGGTATAAACTTCCCATATTTCGTGAGTCTTTCCGTGATGACGAGGATAGAGTCATATTCTATTCCTGTTAACGGGTCCTTGGAGGGTGGAAGCTTGACGATGAAGTCCAAAGCTATTGATTTCCACGCTCCTTTTGGTACTGGTGTCGACTTGAGTTGTCCGTATGGCAGGTGCCTATTGGATTTTGACTTGCTGCAAATGCCGCACTCTCTTACCACTGTCTCTACCTGCTTCCTCATACCTGGGAAGTAGTAGTGTCGAGTGATTCGTTCGAAGGTTCGCGTTACTCCCTGATGACCGTGTGCTGGTAACGAGTGTTGTTCTTGCACCAGCGGGCGTCTCATTTGACTTGGGACATACACTAAGCCTTTGTATCGAATCAATCCTTGTTCGTCGATGGCGAAGTCGCCTTCGACTTTGGACAAGACTCGCTTGGCGCATTCGTCTGTTGCGTAAGCTTTCTTGAGACTTTCCTCGAGTTCTGTATCTTCGATGACTGAGATCGTCGCTAGTAACTCGTTGTACTGTATTCCTGCATCTGTTTTCTTCAGAATTGCTCTAGGTCTTTCTTCCTTTGGGCCGGCGTAGTCGGTCCGTCTGCTGAGAGCGTCTGCTCTTGCATTCTCGGAGCCCTTGCGATAGGTTATCGTGAAGTTGTAGGCTGCGAGGGTTTCTGCCCAGCGGACTTGTCTGCGGTTTAAAACCTTGGTCGTGGTGAAGTATATGAGGTTCTTGTGATCCGTCCATACCTGCACAGGGTAGGTGGGTCCCTCAAGATATACTCGCCACTGCTCAAAGGCAACGACAATAGCCAGTAGCTCCTTGTCGTGGATGTCGTAATTGAGTTCCGCGGGTGACAGTTTCCTAGAGTAGTACGCGATTGGTTTGAACTTACCGTTCTCGTCTGGTTGATTCAGACATGCTCCAATTGCGAAGTCAGAAGAGTCCGTTTCGAGGATGATCTTCTTTGCAGGGTCAAATGTAGCAAGGATAGGTGCTTCCGTGAACTTCGTCTTAAGTTCCTGGAAAGCAGCCTCTGCCTTGTCCGTCCATTTGAATTCGAGATCCTTTCTGGTAAGCTCCGTGAGTGGTTGAGCTACCTTGGAATATCCCGAGATGAATCTCCGGTAGAAGTTGGCGAAGCCTAGGAAGGCTTGCACTTCCTTGACCGTGGTCGGTGTTGGCCATTCCAACACTGCCGTTACTTTTGCTTGGTCCATCTTGATGCCATGCGTTCCAATAATGTAACCCAAGAATTCGACTTGGTTTTTATGGAACTCGCACTTCTCTGGTTTGAGGAGTAAGCTGTACTCCTTTAGTTTCTTCAGGACGAGTTTGACATGCTTGACATGCTCCTCCTTGGTTGCTGAATACACCAGGACATCGTCTAAGTAGACAATGGTAAAGATGTCTAAGTATTCGTGCAAAGCATCATTCATCAGTCATTGCATAGATGCGGGTGCGTTTGTTAGCCCAAAGGGCATGACTTGATACTCGAATAGGCCATAGCGGGTGCGGAATGCTGTTTTCCACTCTTCCCCAGCCTTGATTCGGATCAGGTTGTATGCTCCTCGCAGATCTAGCTTACTGAAGATCTTTGCTCCTTGAAATCTATCGTGTAGTTCGTTGATTAACGGCAGGGCATACCTGTCCTTGATTGTGATGTTGTTCAACGCTCGATAGTCCACACATAACCGTAGGGAGCCGTCTTTCTTTGGTACGAAAAGCACCGGACTTCCTGCGGGTGATGTGGATGGTTTGATGAATCCTTTTGCTAGGTTATCATCAATGTACTCCTTAAGTACCTTCAGCTCCTTTTCCGATAGCTGATATATTGGTCCGAACGGTGGACTCTTGTCTTTCTCCAAAGGTATCTCGTGATCCCATGGTTGGTGCTTAGGAAGCGCCTCGTTCTTAGGGCCTTCCTGGAATAATTGCTCGTATTCCTTGTACTCCACCGGTATACTCGTCGGTGAGGATGCCTGGGCTAGGTCATCGAGCTCGGAGGTTGCACATAACTCCTTCCGGCCCTGGGAGGGTTTCTCCCGTTGTCGCGTGTCCGTCCGTTGTTCACACGCGCACTGGCTCATCACAACTTTCTCGTTCCACCAGTCGATCTGGGGGTTGTGTTTCTTGAGCCATGGCATACCAAGGATGCACGCATGGTTGTCCATGTTCACGATGTCAAACTGAATCGTTTCCTTGTGCCCGTGTAGCATGACCATTTCCAATGGGACCGTTTCGTGGGTCACCATTCCTTTATTAGTCGAGATGGGCTCTCCATCTACGACCATTAACGGGTATGGTTCGGTTTTCAATTGCGTCTTGAAACCTTGCGTGTCTGCTACTTTCTTTGTCATAAAGTTGCCCGTCGCTCCTGAGTCAATCATTGCTCGGAGGTGTCGCTGTTGTATCTTAGCGACCACATATAGTTGCATGCTGCCCATCGTGGCGCATAGCTGGTCTGTACTAGGCCTCTTCGTGTCGCTCGCCGGTGGCCTACCGTCGAGGACTCCTAGTTTTTTGACTCGTCCGAGGAAGGATAGTATTCATCCGCTTCCAATGGTGGTCCTTGGGGAGATCGTTTCCCTCGCTCTTCTGCTTCGTCTAGCAGATGTGGGTATTTCTCGTATACCTGTTCGCTTTTGATAGGCAAGTCCCCTTCAGACTGGCTTCGCCTGAGGGCGTGAACTTGCTCTGCGTCTCTGAAGTGTATCCTGGGCGAGGATCGGGGAAACAACTGATTCTGGTGTTTCTTTTTCCAGTGGAGCTTGCAGTCATCTTCGCTGCAATACTCCCAGTAGACATACGCGTGCCAGGGATGATCAGTCTCTGTTGCGTCTGTCATTGATAGTTCCCGCTGTCCTTTCACCCATGCACTATCTTCCCTCGGAGGCGTGGAGAACGTGTCTAGTTGCTCCATGGCTCTCCTTTCGATGCGTGGAGTGGGTCTCGCATTTTCCCGTCGGAGCATATCTCTGGCTTTCTCGTCGTACTTCTTCAGGGCTCTCCTGCGGTCCTGGTAGTAAAGTTTGACGCTTTTCATATACTTCAGTTTAGCCATATGCTCGACATCCTTCTCCAGTTCTTCCGCTTCTTGGGCTTCCAACTTAGCTACGTCTTGGGACGTGCCAAGCAGCCTGCGGGTATTCGTTAGTTGGTCGTAGTATCTCCAGAGGTCATCCTTGCAGTCGTCCACCTTGCACTTTAACGGAAGTTCCTGTAACAGGTTCCCGTAGAGGTCTTTAAGCATGGGGATTCTCCTCTGGCCATTGGGCTTGTCTCGTTCGGCCCTAATCTTCGCGTGGGCGTGTTTTGCCATGCGTCTTACTACGCTCTTGCACCGTGGACTCATTGGTTCCGTAGGTGCGAGTTCATCGAAGGTCTCTTGTTCCGAGACGGTGAACGATTCCGCCTCCGACCCTTCATCTGAGCTCTCGTCTTCTGGGGTGCTTTCGCCGTTTATTCCCCAGTCCTGTTTGCTCACAAACGTTGCGTTCAACTGTCCTGTCCAGGTGGCATTGAGTTGTTTGCCGACTTTGCGTCCGCCGTTCCCTTTCTTTGGCTGTCTGCAGTCTCGGGCCATGTGGCCTGGCTTGTCGCAGTTAAAACAGAGTCGTTCCTTGAATTGTCTGTCTTTCTTAGGGTCACGGGGTCGTCCAGGTTTGAACGTGGCATCGAGTTCCATTGGGTCCGACCAACGGTTGTCTCACGGGTGTTGATCCCGTCGTCTGCCCTCGTTTCCCTGGTAGGGGTAACTTTTCTTGGGCTTGTCATAGGTCCGACGTTCCTTCTGGAATTCGTATAGTCGATTGTCGATTCGGACCGTATGTTCGATTAGCGCTACCATGTCCGTTGGTTGTTGTTCCAAACGGGCAAGTTCCATACGTATATGGCTCTTCAGCCCACGTCGGTAGTGGCTGATGAGTGCGCTGGCGTCCCATCCTGTCTGATTGCCGTATCTCTGGAATTCTGTGGAGTATGTGAGGGCGCTGCCAGTCTGCTTAAGTGCAAACAGATGGTCTTCTGCAGTCTTAATCTCATCGATGTCTCCGAACATGCGTCGGATTTCCTTACAGAATCCATTCCAGCTGCCAAACATAGTCTGCGTAGTTGTCATGCTTCCATTGGTACTTTCATATTTGAAATAGTCCTTGAGGAATGGTTCGATCCATCGCAGGGCTTCCCCCCTAAGGTAGGACGCAGTCCACAGGGCATAGCTCTCCTGGGTGGGAAACTTCTCATCATTGAAGTGCTGGTACAGTTCGACCTGTAGCAAAAACACCTCAAGTTCCTTTCGGTTGCCGGAGTAAGTGTCGGGCAACTTGACGCGTAGAGTTTCCTTGAGTTCGTTGACGGTGGGTGCATCGGGCATCTCTTCATTCTCAGGCTTAGACCTCTGAGACGAAGTTGGCGTGGTGGGGGTTTTCCCCTTCGAACTGACGACAGACATGTTGCTTTGTGTGTAAGCCGGTACCTCGTAGAAGTGGTGCTCAAAGTGTAACGCTGACTTCTAAACGATAGAAGACACAGAGGTTCTCTTGCGTAAAGGTTTACTTATCAGAGGAGGCAGGGGATCAGACACAAAGGCTTCAAGTAACACGTTACTAGTATATAACAAATACTGTATTGAGTTGAGCACGAAGCTCCTATCTAAGGAAATACTATCTACTTATATAGTGGCGTCGTGCCTAGTGGACTCTTGGGAACTCACTCGAGTCCTCGGAGTCCTGGACTCTTAGGACTCTTCTCATCATCCTGCGAGTCCATCACGTGCCTAGTGGACTCCTGGGAACTCACTCGAGTCCTCGGAGTCCTGGACTCTTAGGACTCTTCTCATCATCCTGCGAGTCCGTCACGTGATACTTTCGGAACTACTATTCCCCGCTGCCCCTCCAGGTACCAGGGCCGGTCTCATGCGACCTCCCTCCTTCCTGTCCTGTAGTTGGCCAGCCTTCTTGTTCCGTCGTAACAAAGGGGTCCATATCGAATGCTGGTGTTAGCCGGGCACGAGAGTCATGAATCGGCCGAGTTCCAAGAGTACTGCAAGGCACACAACATTATAACTCTTGGACTACCTCCCCACTCGTCTCATTTAACTCAGCCACTTGATATCAGGTGCTTTAGTGTGTTGAAGCGGGCATATGGTCGGCAGATTGAGACCTTCATTAAGGCTCATATCAACCACATTACCAAGGTCGAGTTCTTTCTCGCCTTTAGAGCAGCATATCTGGAATCCATGACAGCCCAAAACGCCCAGTCCGGGTTCCGCGGAGCTGGCTTAGTGCCTTTCGACCCGCAAGCAGTGCTTTCAAAGCTTGACGTGAGGTTACGGACTCCAACTCCCTCTAGACCCTCTACTGCCAACACCAACCCTTGGGTCTCCCAGACCCCTTCCAACCCAACTGAAGCTCTTTCACAAACAACCCTCGTTCGAAATCGAATTGCCCGTCACCAAGGAAGCTCGCCAACTCCACTCTTCGGGACAGTTATTGCATTGGCAAAGGGTACGGAGCGACTAGCACATGAGAACACCCTTCTGTCTGCTGAGGTACGTACCCTTCGAGCAGCCAACGAAGCCCTTAGCAAACGCCGCAGGGCTAAAAAGGCTCGTGTCCGTGAAGGAGGTGCACTTATAGTAGAGGATGCACAGGCTATTATCGCACAGAAGGATGTGGATGAGCAGGTACGACGCGACGTACGTGCGGTTGGGGGTAGTCGCAAGGAGGGGCAACCGTCTAGGCGATGCTGTGGGATCTGTGGAAAAGCTGGTCATAATGCGCGAACTTGTCAAGAAGCTATAGATATGTCTAGTTCATCTGATTCCGCTTAGTTATAGTTAATTTAATATGTTATGGTTGATTTATTGATATTCAAAGTAGAATGCCAATGAAAAGTGTCCGAGGTACTGATATGTCCGACGTACTGATAAACCACGTTATATAGTTTATAATGATAAATACTCTTCTATTAATGGTGGAGGCACTGCAAACCGTGATCCAGATGCTGATGTATGACGGAAGCATATAAAGCAATTTGATAATAGAACTGCAACAGGATAGTAAACCCCAACTGGCTGATATCCTGAACGGAGTGCCTTTCCAAATGCTGTATATGTCCATAGAACCTGCACTCCTCCAAACGCCTGTTCTACAGCAATCCGGACCGAAGAGAGGGCTCTATTCCAAGCCTTCCTTTCATCTGAAAGAAAGTGTCTACCCTGTGGGTGCGCCCATGGGCAAGCCATACCATAACCTGCTTGGTATGCAGGATCACCATATAGATATAATAGATTATGATCTTGCATAACCTAGATGGTTGTTAGTATTGTAATATGATAATAGAATACTCTTACCTCTCGTATATGCTCCTCTACACCAGAGCGCCACCACATCGCCCAATCATTTACAGGACCAGGCCACGGGCCTGTTAGTGATGATATTAAACCATCGGGAGTTACTACTGCTTGGTAGTTGATTCCATGAGCCCGTTTATGGCCTGAGAATACGAGCCGCTGAGCATCTTGCCCTTGCGGACGCTGGTGAGACCGAAAAGTACCATCGACAAAGCCCCAAACCCCATCTGCACCCCCTACTCTCTCAATAGCCACTGCGAACTCTTTTAACTTCTCATATGTAAGTTGAGGGTGCCATTGAAGCATCCTTGAGTAAGACTGATGTAGGAAGAGTACTGTATCTGTAAATACAGTAGTTAACCAGGCTATAGAGCGGCCAAATATATCAGCAAGTGATACCCACCGCCCTGGAAATGCAAGCCTAGCACATACAACGCAAAGCGCCATCCATGGCGCTGGCTGTACTCTACCGCTCCATGGCACGTTATGGAGCTGAAAGAGTATAGTAAGTTGGTGGATCTCACTCATCGAGAACCTATTTACATAGTTATTAGTTAATATAAATGAAAAGGGGCAAAGAAGAGGAGTGCTTGCCTTAGTAGTTGCCGTGCTTGGACATCGTCCAAACTCTCAAATGAGATGCGCCGGCGTTGCTGAATATGACGGCGATGATGATACTGACGACGCCGAGCCCATATTCGGTGCTCTTCTTCTTCGTCCTCTACTATACTTGCGAGGATGACAAGAAGACCCGACAACGATATCATCCTCGTTCTCTGTCTCCGGCTTCGGCCTCGGGCTTGGCTCTGGCTTCCTGGCATTATAATTATCACTTTTATAGGCGGGAATCACAGGCGGATCACCATATGTACCTATATACGATGACATCTCCAGCTTCAAATTATAGACCCGCTTGAATTGTTCCCATTCTGCTATACTAGAGTTGGCAGCGGTCGCAAAAGGGTACATATAGGTACTTCCACTTGCATATATATTTGTATGGTAATGGAAGTACCGCGATGTATCTTTTTCCAGCTGTCACCACCTCTCCCTCCACCCGCCCAGTTCCAAAGCACTTACTGAAGTAGAAAAATTTATCAAAGGCCAGTATTCTACAGAGGGAACAAAGGGCTCTATGTCACGTGGGGTGTTACAAAGGGAACGCCGTGGGGGGTATGGCCGGAAGGGGAGAATTACATCTAAACCAGTTTCCGCAGCTCTCCCATTTCTCGTCAAAATGGCAAAGTCCAGCGTTGTAAAATGTGAACAATTCAAGCAGGTCCTCAAATTATCGTATATTACGCTATATACAGCAGCTAACTACTCTAGGCTAAAGCTACACCACATCGCAGCTGCTACACTCGCGAGTGTAGCAGCTGCTGAAGTGGCCTAATGCAATAGGCGCACCGCATGTGGCCATCCCCCAGTCAACCACCAATGCCACGGCGATGGAGAGCCCTGCCCCAAGTGCCCGTACCTTGTGCAGAAGACATGCATGTGCGGCAAGAAAATCCTTAAAAACCAACCTTGCTGGTCCAACCAGATCTCCTGTGGACAGACTTGCCGACATCGCCTTCGTTGTGGCATTCACTCGTGCCAGAAGCCATGCCATCGGGCTGGCGATTGTGAGGATGCTTTCCTCACCCAATGTCCCCATGTCTGCGGTAAGACCAAGACCACACCCGGTTGCGGTCACGTTTGCCTCGAGCCCTGCCACGCGCCATATCCGTGCAAAGAAGACAAGCCGTGCCAGGCAAAGGTTATCATAACATGCGCCTGCCAGCACTTAAAGCAGGAAATACGTTGCTTAGCTACCAAAGTGATGCTAGTGACTGAACGCAAGACCCTGGCCTGCGACAACGAATGTCTCCGCCTTCAGCGCAATGCCAAGCTTGCTGCCGCCCTCAATATCCCATCCGACAACACGGATGACCATATTCCATACTCCACCGCCACTCTCGACTACTTCAAAGGAAGCACTCAGACGCAAGAGCGCGAGTTCCGCGTCTTCGCTGCCGACACGACTGCCAAGCAGTTCCGCTTCAAGCCCATGTCCGCCGCCCAACGTGCCTTCCTGCACTCCCTCGCTGAAGACTTTGCCCTCGACACCGAATCCGTCGACCCGGAGCCTCACCGACACGTAGTCCTCTTCAAGGCGCCACGCTTTTCAGCGCACCGATGAAGACACTCAGCCAGTGCCTCAAGCTTCGCCCCGTGGTCGAGGCGCCCAAGAACGCCCCAGCAACCACGGGTGTTCCGTTCAATGCGCTGCTACTCGCCAATCCACGCTTCGCACTCACCCTCGATGAGCTCCGCACTGCTGTTGCATCCGATCCGGCAACCGCGCAGATCGCGGGGTGGAAAATAGAGTTTCTCCCTAGTGAGGAGATCGTGGTACGCGCGAGTCTCGCAGATGGCGTCGACGAGGCAACCCTGCTGCGCCTCAAGCCTGCACTTATCAAGGTGGTGCTCGAGAAGAAGCTGGCGGGAGCTGTCGCGCTCTGCGCTGTGGATGCGAGCTTGAATGTTTCACGGAGAGAGGACACCGGCTCTGCGGGAGGGTGGAGCCAGGTTGTCAAGGGTGCGCCTGTGAAGAAGAGAGTCATCGACGAGTGGGCTGCCAGTGGCAAGAATTCGTTTACGGTTCTTGGGAGCAAAGCGGCGGGGAAGAAGAAGGAGAAGTGGAATGTAAAGGAGAGAGAGAGGCAGGAGAGCGTTGTGGAGAATTGGGAGGATGCGGTTGGAGCGTGGGAGGAGAGTGCCGAGGGGGCAACGGCTGCGGCGGTTGCTGGTGAAGTCGATGAAAGTGAGTGTGAGTGTAGCAGAAGAAGTGCCGGCACCAGCCTGTGACTGAATGAAAGATGGCGAGTAAGGAGTGGGGGAAGTGTTGTATTAGAAGCTAAAATATCATTTTAGAACCTTGCACACGAGTGATTAAGCATGACAAGATCATTAAATTGTGACACTGCCCTGTGGCATATATGGCATCTATATTACAGCTATTTGTAGTATTACAGCTCGCCTGGGATATCTTTAGGCCTCGTAATGCGGCCCCTCACGACCTCAACGGCAGAATGTGCTGCGCCAGACAGCCTCTCCTGCAAAGCGGGCATTCCGGCTTCTCCCTCACCCAGTCTCCAATACACGTCCAGCAAAATACATGTCCACACTGCGTCGCACTCGGGTCCTTCAGGTCCTCTAAACATAATGTACAGCGCCGTTGCTGAGCGCCCTTAATCCACGCCATCACATCATCACCTTTAAGCTCCACCCTCGGCACGCTGAGGACGGGTGTATGCATCGCCCTTTCGATATTGATGGTGGACCCCGCGCCTGTAGAGGCATCTAGCAGCAGCTCATTGCTGGAAGTGAATGAATTCTCGTTGAGGGAAATCTCGACTCCATTGTCGAGGACGGCAGTGCCGCTGGCCTGGGCATTCGCGCTATGGGCAGGCTGTGAGAATTCGGCAACCGTCGAATTAAGGTGTATCCAGCTCTGGACGGCGATCTGGAGAACAAGGAGGACACCGAGAACTTCGTAGCCGATTCGGGCTTCTGACTCCCCGATTTTCTTGGTAAAGATGTAGCGCAGGCCCCAGATACGCTTGGAAAGCTGGTAGTACGAGCCGGTGAAGTAGAAGACGGTGAGGGTGGCGGCGTGGATGGGTGAGAGGGAAGTGATTGCAGCGAGATGTCTTAGGATGTATGACTGGAACTTATAGGATCGTGAGGATTGTTGCTGATCCTTCGATAGGCGGCGTAGGTTGCGCTCGAGCTTGGCGCGGATCCGGGCGCGGAACGAAGGTAGGAGGCGGTTAAGGGAGTATGGGAGAAGGATGGCGGTTAGGATGTAGCCAGCTCGGCGTGTTATGCTGGGTAACCTGAGGGTGTCGTCTTCAATCTGGATGATATCGCAGTATTCCTCGCCGAGTGTGCGGTTGCCGATGAGGGTTGTGAGGGCGAGATATGAGAGATCGGCGAAAGTGCTAGCCTCGGCCGTCCACTTGTGGAGGAAGCGTGCGCCGTAGAGTTGTCGCAGGATGTCGGAAATGTGGTTCATGAGGACGCCCTCAAAGTATGCATCCTTTTGATGTGAGCGAATTATGTCTGGTGCGGCGGCGAAAGGATAGTTGAAGGACGTGGAGGGCGCGGAGGGAGCTGGGCGAGGTGTCTTGGACACATGATCGGACATGGTGGGTTGAAAGGCTCAGGGCCCTTCGAGAGGTGTTTCGAGCCAATTATTGAGGTCGCCAACTAATATAGATCGTAGGCTGTATGTCGTGGCAGTAGAAGCTGATCTGGTTCGAGTAGGTTGAGGATAAATGAAGCTGCGGCTTTGTAAAGTCGATCATGAATATGATGGCGGATATGAAGCCGAGGCTGGACGCTGGCTGTGGTGGGACCAACTCCCAGCATTTATCAAATAACGCCTTTCCTATCTCGGGGTCTTGGCGGCTTTTATCTATGTTCCATGTGTCACGACTGACACTCGGGTCAAATCAACATTTAATTGTTTAATTGTATTAATAAATTTATTTATTTATTTGCAAACTTGGCGACATCGACATATTTTGTCTTCTCCTCAGAACAGCTGGATACATCTTTAGGGATTGGAAGTTCTGTATCGCTGGCCTCGATGCTTATTATTTCACAACGCTACCATGGATGGAGACCCGTCTGTTGAGCCACAGCTCGACTCGTTCAGTCTGACGCTGCCGCTGCCATACAGATGCGCTCTTATAATTGTTGCTGGTACGCTCTTTTCCTCTGCCATTGATACTCTCTTGCTGACATCCTCTAGCGGTCTGGGCCTGGGGCGCCAACCTGCAGTACCTGACCTTTCTTAAAATCGTAAGTTGACCGTCCACTCCGTTGAATGCCCTCCTGACTTCGTTGTAGGACGTGCCCGCCCTCATAAGATACCCCGGCCGACAATCTTTGACCGAAGCCGCACATCATCTCTCTACATACCGTCTGGCGACCATTCTCTCCGGCTCTCTCGGCCTGTCACTCGTTACGTTCTGGATCTTCTCCCACCGCGATGCCGAACTCGTCATCTTCTACGACTGGATGCCGATGACCTACCTGCTCTTCCTCGCCCTCCTCTTCATTATCCCACTACGATACCATTCCACAACAGGGCGATACCACTTCCTCAAAACCCTGCGCCGCGTCTCTGTGGGCGGAATTGCTGAGACCAAAGATGGCAAATTCGGCGATATCCTCCTCGCCGATGTGCTCACCTCCTATTCCAAGATCCTCGCAGACCTCTTCATATCCGTCTGCATGTTACTGACCACCAACGAATCAGCGACAGAGCAGCCCGATCGTCGCTGCGGCGGACGCTTCCTGGTGCCGCTCATCATCGCCATCCCAAGCGCCATCCGATTTCGACAATGTCTAATCGAGTTCGGACGCCTGCGGGACGCCAACCACCGAACAACAAGTCTGGTATCCACTGGGTCAGGCGGTGTGCACCTGGCTAACGCGCTGAAATATGCCACCGCCTTCCCCGTCATCATCCTGAGTGCCATGCAGCGAAGTAGCTCAGACGCGTCGACAACAGCTACTGCTGCCGAGACATCACTATACCGACTCTGGCTACTGGCTGTGATTGTCAACTCGCTCTACTCATTCTACTGGGACGTAGCTAATGACTGGGACCTCACTCTCCTTTCACCTGCACGCTCCAACCCAGAGCATCCGTATGGCCTGCGCCGCAAGATGGTCTTCCGGGCAAGCGAGATCTACTATGTGGCTATAGGTCTTGACTTTCTCCTGCGGATCACCTGGACTCTGAAACTGAGCCCCCACCTTGACCAATTTAACGATTGGGAGGGTGGCATCTTCTGCATCCAGGTGCTAGAGGTGTTCAGACGCTGGATCTGGATATTCCTCCGCGTCGAGACCGAGTGGGTGAGGAACACGAGCACAGGATTGGGCCAGGATGATATCCTCCTTGGGGACTACACGAGTGGGAAGGACGATGACGATTGAACATATGTGGGAAATGATATACGGGATGGTTATTCAGTTGCCAGGCGTCAAGGGCAATAGACTAGGGTCTCTCTGTGCACATAAAACGTGTTTAGTAAGGTGGACAAGCAGAATAATATCAATACTATATATAACAAGTACAGACGCCTCCAAACCGACCGTGGATATCGCTCCGTAGCCAGACGGAGTATCCCCTTGAACGCACCAAACGTTGAATCCCATGCTTGAGAACATCTTGGTATCTATTATCCATGACAATGAAATGCATCCGATCCCCGGGTGGCCCCAGAACCCACAACAACGCCACAACCCCTTTCAATGCCCACATGCCAACCGCTCTTGCGCTGAGTGCCAGACTCTTTCTCTCAACACGAACCAAATGCAAACTGACAAAACGTGGAAAAAAAAAAAAATCGAAATTATTAAACGGAGGTACCAAGAAGCGCACGCTCTAATGCGTCGATAACCCAACCCGCTCGCACGAATCGTGACGATGATAGTACTAAAGAGATGTATACACAAGAATCAAAATGTTCGATCGATCGGTCGGCCGTAAAATGCTTTCCATCGTCCATTCGAAATCTTAGGGATCCTAGAAAAACAAGACTATCTCTCCCCGATCATTCTTCCGCATCCTCAAGCTCTTCCACAGTTCCTTCTCTTCCGCACCCTTGCCGGCCCCGAGTCCGCTGGATGCCCTCATGCGATGATATCTCTTCAGAGCCTTGTTCATGCTGACCCCGCGCTCGCTCCCTGGGCCTTTGCTCACGAATCCGAGGAGCATCCCTGCGAGCCCCCTCGAGCCATCAGACGCCTTGAACACCACCATTTGGCCTGGGTCTCGCGAGACATCCGCGGAGGACTTGTACTCGATCATCTTCTGGTCGGCATCCCTGTTCTTGGTACGCGACTGTTTCCTCGGGCGGTCCTCGTCGTGTTTACGCTCCTTCTTATCCTTGTGATCTTTACTGCTCTTCCGCGGCTTCTTCGTGGTGGTAATCATTTGCATGATGGCCGTGCCGAATCCACCCTCGCTATGATGCTTCTTGGTCTCCTTGGTGCGTTTGGAGCGCTTGAGTGGGCTGCCAGGCGACGCCTCCACGTTGTCACCCGAGTAATCTGGGCTGGGTGGGAAGGTGCCTTCACGCGCCATCATCTTCTGGAGGCCGCCGGTGAGGCCCGAGTGCAACACTGGTGGGGCGTCGGTCATCTCGAGGTCACGGTCGACGGATGGGGTTGCTGAGGTATCGACATGGAGGCGCTTGCGCTTCTTGTCGGATTTGGAGGCGGAGGTGAACTTGTCCTTGGACTTCGACTTGCGTTCCTTAGGTGCCGGTGTGCGAACCTCAGTTGGTACTAGGCCACTGCCGTACTGGACGAGCGCTTCGGAACCTTCATCCTCAATCTGGCTGAAACGAACCACAGCTCCGGAGCCGTTCGCGTATGCTGGACTCGGGGTCGGAGGCGCAGCGTCTTCGAGGCGGCGTCGCTCTATAGCGGCGAGGTTGATGGTCGATGGGTTGGGCGTCTCCGCGCCAACGTAGAAATCGAAGACATTTACCGGCTCCTGGTGCTCGAAGTCTGATGCGGCTGACGGCGGCATTGGAGCCTCTGGGGGCGCATCCACGATGGCGATGTAGGAGTTGTGGTCCTCAACGTCGGGCGCATCCTCGATATACGCCTTTCTCGCGCCATTGTTGTTATTCTTTCCCTTCTTCTCCTTCTCGGGTCTGTAGAGCGCGCCTTGATACTTTTGGGCTTCGGAGATGCAGCTCTGCGAGGGGTTAGCAAACGCGACGATTATGGGGTAAACAACGTACAGTATGGCTGCGATACTCGGTGCCCCAGAAGTGCACCATGCAGTCGAGACATGTAAATGAGGCACCTCGGCACTGGTTCATATGAGAGTCCAGCTTCTTCTTGGTGAGGACATCACCACAACCCTGTAGGCGCAATTAGTGAGGGCCATAAAGTGAGGCCCAGGATGAAGAGAAAGGCCTGCTGGGGGGGGGTTGAGTGGGGTCTGTGTGTACGTACCTCGCATGAAAACGAGACCATGTTCGCGTGAGCGGTGTAACAGAGTGGACTTTTATATGATGAGTCCGTCTATGGAAGATGTCGGGATGGCGCGAAGAAGGATAGTTGTAGGGTTTGTTGTCGGGGGTGCCGGCTCTGAAGGAAGGGTGAAAGTCGGAAAGATGTTGTTGTTAATGTGTTTCTGGGGGGGGGGAGGGGCAGTTGGGCCAACGAGAAGCCTGAACAGTGACCAGGGATTTCTGCCGTGGGAAAAATGCTGGAAAATGGGGATTTTTTGGTACGTGAAGTGTTTGAGAAAAACTGGAAATAGATGATGGAGTGTATTAGAGAATATTGGAGTCCAGTTATTCGATCTTAGCATATCATTCCTCTCCGTTGGGCTGCCAGCAAGGCAATTAAAAATGACCAGCCGTCGGGTACCTACATTACCGTAGGGCTTATGGCGTCTCGCCAAGTACCCTTTTTATCCACAACTCTCCAACAATCTCAGCAATCTGCAACTCTTCCCTTTTGATCTCAAAACTCAAAACTCAGGGCGGGCGAAGAGGCTCACCTGATGCCTGCTACCTGATGCTCCGTATCTCATCTGGAACTTCAAACTTTTAGTTCATTTCTTTTGTCTTGCTCTCCCACACCCGACGGCGAGAAGCTCTCTGCCTTCTTCATCTGCGCACCGAACCAAGCTCAGGCTGTGCCGTCTTCCTCCTCCTCCCCCCTTATTTCTCTCTTCCTTGCTTTGCCATGAGATGAGCATGTCCGCTCATGGGTCAGCAGCTCCTTCCTACTTGGAGCTTCTCACGTCCTTCGGTGTGACGTGTGCTTCCTGGATGCGTGTCCCAGTCATGGTCTCGTCAGTTAGTCTGCCTTCATCCAACGCCCAGAGGGGTACGGAAACGCAACGCAGCCTGCTAATCTGTTTCGTCATAGGGCTTTGCCGTCATATTGAGCTCTGCTCTCTATTTCAAACAAAAGTCAGTCTCCATTCACCCATTTCCAAACACCCAATTCAATGCAAGCTGACACGCGACACTCCCAGAGCTCTCATCTACCCATCGCATGTTCCTGGCGATGCTCGTACCAAGGTCCCCAAGCCGAGCCACTACGGCATCGACAACTATGAAGACCTTCAGATCCCCACACCCGACGGCGAGAAGCTCTCTGCCTTCTTCATCCGCGCACCGAACCAAGCTCAGGCTGTGCCGACAACGGTGCTGATGTTCCATGGCAATGCCGGCAACATTGGACACCGTGTCCCCATTGCGCAGATGATAGCGGAGCTGATGGGCTGCAGCGTGTTCATGCTGGAGTACCGTGGCTATGGTCTGAGCACAGGTAGTCCCGACGAGAGGGGACTGATGATAGATGCACAGACCGCACTGGACTATTTGACGAACAGGCACGAGACCAAGAACAACAAGATTGTAGTCTATGGGCAGAGCCTGGGAGGTGCAGTCAGCATTCAACTGGTAGCGAAAAACCAGAAGAGCGGGAAGATCTCGGGATTAATACTTGAGAACACCTTTCTGTCGATGAGGAAACTTATCCCTTCGTGAGTTGCCTTGGTTCTCCATTGAGGTCGTGCGTAACTGACCATCGCAGTGTTATTCCACCAGCGCGCTATCTCGCCCTCCTCTGCCACCAGATCTGGCCCTCCGAAACCATAATTCCCACCATAACCGAGGTTCCGGTACTCTTCATCTCTGGTCTCAAGGACGAGATGGTCCCGTACGTTTCTCTATTTCATATCCATCCCCACCGACGAAATGATGACTATATTTCCATCCACAAAACATGAGCCCTTCGGGTCCCAGATTATACAAGACGTCTTACGACAAGTCTGATCCCTCGTCCTTTACATAATCATATATGTTCACAGCCGTAATCTGCTAAATCGGCTGATCACTTACAGTCCTGAACATATGCGCAAGCTCTACGAACTCTGCCAATCCCCAACAAAGATCTGGAAGCCCATTGAAGAAGGCGACCACAACTCTTCCGTCATGGAGCCAGGTTACTTCCATGCCATCCAGACTTTCATGGAGAGTCTTGAGGGCCATGGTGACTTCAGCCAGATGGAGAAAGATCGCAAGAGCGTACAAGTCGAGCGAAAGGTTTGACGTGGGACTTTTTTTGACATACATGCGAGCGGGCACGGTTTATAGGCTGGCGTTTAACTGGAACAAAGCTGTCACAAGCTGGCGGCGTTTGGGGGATGGGCCTTGGTATTTTACTCTACGGAGAGGGATGGCCCTGGGGAGCTTAAATTAAGAGCTATATCTGTCATGTCCCTCGGATATATCAATTATCACACTCTTCCATTGTTCAACTGTCTATGTTCCACCTACTCATCATCACGATATATCTTTCCGTCAACTCCTGTTATCGCCCCTTCCTTTTAGTAATATATAACATGACTTTCGACCATTTCGCCCCAACTCAAATCGACTCCCATCCCGCTATCCGAGCCTCGTTTAATATCATCCCATCGTAAATACAACTGATATTCCGAAAGCCTTTCATGAGTAAAGCAACATAGAAGAGTACTGGAGGTATAAAGCCAAAATGGCAAAGTGCGCTAAAGGGAAGAAGAGAAGAGAACCTGCAGAAAAAATGGCTGCCAAGTCTCAGCCAAAACGCCGTGGGGAATATCAAAGTATATCCACGGCGAGAGAAGTGAAGTGGCGTTGTAAAACGCGTGGATAACTCCAAGGTCAGCAATCGAAGGAAAATTGTCTTTGCCAGATGCGATGCGAGGAACAGTATCAATATTCCACCATCCTAGCAAAATGTTGGTTCCAAATCCAACCGATCGTTTCCATTGGGTCGTCTTGATTCTTTGCGAGCCATAGCTCGCCCTTTTCGGCAATCACGTCAAAGATCTGCGAAATGGTTAGCTAGCTGATGTTTGGTGGAACAATTACAAACCTCGCCGTCTTCATATGTGAGGTAAGGGTAGCCCGCCTCTGTTTTCGTAGCCTCAATGTTGAACTCGTGCAGACTGGCGACTACATAAAGAATCTTGTAGCTGGTACGAGGGATGCCCCGATGCTCAGAAGGGACCTGAGACGACCGCCTGCTTGTGTCATTTTGAGAACAACCGTCGGTATTAGACCACGGGAGTGCTGAATTGAATGCGTCAGAGAACGATGGTTCAGGAGGAGGAAGCCCCTCGGCCCATCGTGTGGGAGTGTATGACGATTCAAACAGCGAGCGGTGGCCACTGTTCGCTGACTCCCCGCTTGGCCGAGGCCTATCGCTAGATTCGACACTGAGTCGAGCGTCTGGACGGCCTCCCAGTGCAACAACAGCAAGGCTGGCCGAGTTTGCAACCAGAGATGCACGAGGCTGCTCGCTAGATCTGTGTGTCTGGTCCGTGGCTTCGCTTTGGGTTGACAGGCCGCGAGTACGGTTGTTAATGGTAGACGCCCTACTCTTTGACTTCAAAGACACCTCATCGTCCCTTGCGGTCGACTGTGAGAGCCGGCCTCTAGCTGATGCCACTGTGCTCCCATTCAGAATGCTCATAGCCTGTGCCTTGGCATCTTGGTGCCTGAAGTCGCGGTTGAACTTGTCGAGGATGTCGTTGATGTCCTTTGGTAGCTCGTTCTGTTCGAGTACGGTCTTCAGTTTATCATTCCAGATGGAGTACCACGCAACTTGTGTAGTAATCAAGCGAGCCAAGCAGAGATCCTTGAGATTTTCATTGAGAGACGAAAGTTTTGGCAGTTCGAGCTTGAGCGTGTCGTTTAAGGCCATGTATTGCTCGACTTGCTCGGCAAGCTTCTCATCAATCTTTCGATTCTGGCTCTTCAAAGTCTCGAACCTCTGGAAATCAGGGCGGCGTTTGTTACGCTTCTTCAAGGCTGCCTGTGGTGGAATGTACGCCTTGGTAAGACTGGAAAACGGCTCCAGAACGTGTTCCCGAATAGCAGCTTTCTGTTATAATATTAGTACAATCCCAGCAGTTGGACATTGATGAGAGCGGCGCTTACATGTTCTTCCAAAGCTACTTTCCCCACATCTCTCATGGACAGATTAAACCGGGCCCATTTACTCTCCAGCTCCGGACAGCTGGAAGGCGATGCGCGGACTACCAGTTCGATTGCAGACAAATAGCGCAAAAAGTCATCGACCCAGCGAGTCACATTCTCGAGGTAGAGGTCGATATCTCGGATGATGAACTGCAAATGAATCCATTCGGAGTGGAATTTGTCGCAGTATTTGAGATACTCCTGGTCTTCATTCGCTCTGTCATGCAGGACAGCTGTTTCTGCTCTTTCACGTCGAGTAAATGGATTCTTTAAGCCAGATCGGATGTCCGACTCTTTCCTCTTGCGGCCAGTAACAATCTCATTGACTTTGTGAATGCGCTTCTTTTGACCGTCTATGTTGTCAAGGAGACGTTTGATATCCTCGAGGGATTTCTGCAGTGAGGGGTAATCCGGATGGAGCTCTGGTGTGTTCTTGACAATCCCCGTCAGCAGTAACTGATATCGTGTGATACGTTGCACCGGCTTTACTAGCAAGGCGTCGAGATCCCATGCGCCAGTCAGGTCTTTTGCAACCGCATTGCATTCTTCCAGCCAGACATTTACTGTAGGATCTGCCTGCAGCAATTGCAGACGACTTGTCCCTTGTTCACTGTTTTTCAGGAAATTAGCATACACCTTCTCCATCTCCTCAATGTGGCGCCCGAAATTTTCACCGATCGTGGTCTTTTGATCCTTTGCCCAGTCACTTTCGTCTTCTGCAGGTGATAGAGGCCTGTCTCCGGTGTCTGTAGATTCAACAGATTTAGCCGCATCGGCTTGCTTAGACTTTGTCGAGCGAGGAATGTAGATTGCGGTACTGGAAGCTTTGATATCGGCAAGGAACCGCTCGGAAAATGCAATAACCTCGTCGCTGTTGCGGAATATAGCTTTGATATCGCCAGTGCCCAGTTTTGGGCATGCCTCAGCTGTGCCTTGATAAATTTCAACCACCACGTTCATATCCTTAAGATAGACAGCCTCCGTGTCGATTAGCTCTTGGATGAGCATTTTGCGATGGCGGAGGGCCGCTGCAGCAGCTCCGGGGGCCACACTGTCGTCGCTGTGTTGCGGGGCATCGATAGAGAGATGGTCTGTGCTCGAGAGCGATGTCTCAGCCGCATCCCCCTCCACAGAAATCTGGGCGCTGGATCTGGCTGTAGAGGTAGATGGTCGATAAGAGTACATATCATCTCCGCTGGCACGCCTGGACTCGGGGTCCTTGAAACTATAGCGATGCAAACTTGGTGGTGGGTGACGATTCCACGCGTTTGAAGGTGGGGGTGTCCTTCGTCGCGTAGTAGGATGTGCAGGCGAAGACGGCGCCCCAGCAAGCCATGGCGGCGGTGCTGGTATTGGGGGTATTGTCGACTTGCTCCGAGGCGGTTTGATAATGTGGTTGATCCCCGTCAGATCCGTCATTGACGAATATAATTCGGAGGAACTGTCATTACTATCATCTCCATCGGGCCTGGGGGAGAAAAGCTCTTCATAGTTTGCTGGTTTTGGAGGAACTTCTGGTTTCGCCGGAAGTATTGGCTTCTTGGGCGGCAGTGGGGGTGGTACAGACGGTTCTTGAAACAGGCCCGACGACGAATTTGTGTTGACATACCAAGACGATCTATTACTGGCGTCGACGGTGATATCTGACCAGTTTGATGGATGGCTGGCCCTTTGATGATTGCCATGTTGAGCGACGTGTTCAGCTTCACCTACGCTCCCTGAGCTTCCGTAGTCGATCTCCGTCACTGGCGAGCCTTCAATACCAGGTGGATTGGGAGGCTTTGTTGGTGATGAATATAGTAATGTATCTAGTTTGGACAAACCCGAAGAAGTTCGGCTTGGCGAGCTGTGACGAGACGGCCAGAATGTCGAAGGGGCAAATGCGCCAGCGTCGGATTGCACAGCCCCATCGTTGTCAGGTGTGGCAATGACTTCGCTGAAGGTCATGGAATGGTCTATCTCAGGGAGAGCAGCGGCGTCTTCGGGGTGGACATCACTTATAATTGGCCCTGGCTCGTACGCGGAGTGAGGAGACGAGGCCCTGACAAATGATGTGGACTCTGTCTCTTGATCATAAAGTTGAGGAGCATTATCTACAAATATAAGAGGCTGCAATTGATGCTCATCATCTAGTACCTGGCGTTGACTATCGGCAAAGTCTGGAAACTGGGATTCTCCATTGGACGCATCATCCAAAACGATCTGTATTGAGCCATCGTTGGCGTCGAAATAGTCCTCGGGGCTGCCAATGGAGTCTCGCTGAGATGATAATGGCTGCGGGGTGGAATCTTGCGGGAAACCCGAGATCGAATGATGCTGGGCCGGTTCGGTCTGTAGCTGGTGGTCAAATAGAGTGACAACCGTAGCGTTAGATACTGCAGAGGATGGCGATTCATCGATTTCAGCTTGCTGTCGAGGAAAGCTACCGGGCATGCCCAAAGTTGGAGAGTCTTTCGACGCTGCTGGGCCCGAGAAGCTGGTGTCGACGACTAGCTTGGGCTCTTTCACGTATTCTGTGCGCTGGCCAACCTGGCTCTGGGGATCCGCTTCGTTCTGTGTGGCAGCTCCTTCGAGAGGTGCTTGATCATTCTCTTTCTGCTCCGTCTCTTGTATCGTTTTTGAAAAAGCCTGTTGTATCCGGGCTCGCTTTGCCGCGTAGTCCACAGGGCCCGCGGAGGCTAGCCTGTTGATCCGAGCCTTCTCCTGGATCCTACTCTCTGTACGGTTGCTGAAGCTCGAATTCGACCGTGAACTAACATCAGAGACCTTATTTCGGGAGCTCGCGGTAGTAGCCGCCGAGACGGGCTGCCTCGGCCTAGAACTCCTGAGAGGTGGAGATTTCATAGGTGGTGGTGATGAGATATAAGCCTTCAGGCTAGCATTGTTGGTAGATATTTTAGCTGGGCTCCTGCCCTGGCCACGAGCGGAAAGTCGACTGCCTGTACTCCCGTGACCTGGGGGGCTCCACGGCCGTGTATCAGTCTTTTGGTCTTTCTTGTTGGATGCAATCATTTTTGCCGCGAACGGAGAGGAAGACCGAGTGCTGGGAGTCGAAGAGGCCGAAGAATGGCTGGTACGCTTGGAGCTTATGGGCAGGCGTGATTTTGAAGGTGCCTTCGGCGTAGATTTTTTGTCTGTTTTTTTGTCTGATTTCATAAATCCCATATCATTAAACCCGACGAGGACGCTGGAAGCTGGAAACACAGAAAAATCGCTCTGGGATCGATTGTGGGCCCTGGCATGCTTTGGAGTAGCGCCTATCCCGAGGTCATCCAATTTTGGGGTGACGCCGAGATACCAAGCAGTTGGAGATGTTGGGGATATGTCGACATCGGACGAACTTCGCCGATGAGACCAAGATTGCGACATGAGGCTGGAATCTGAGGTTCGGCGAGCGCGACTGCGAGGATCTGAGATGCTGTACGCTATTTGAGATCCAGATTCGGTAGGGACGATCTCTCCGAAGAGTGGTTTTCGTGTAGCGTCTGTTGCGGCGGGCTTTGGGGGTATAATTGAAATGGCAAGGTTCGACACGGATCGAGAGCCGTCGGTGAACTCGCCAAACTGATTCTTCATATTGGGGGAACGAGCAGCGGAGGATAAAGTGTTGTTCGAACGCTGGTCTTCAACGGCGAACCTATCCCGCTGTGTCGTCCTCGATGGGGTCGTTTTGGCAGGTCCGGCGTAAGGTTCTCTAGTAGCCTGGCCAGGTCTTATGATAGGTTGTTGTTTTTGAATCGACGCAGCTGGCCTATATCGGTTGGAGGCATCGAGAGGCTTGGCTGGTGGCAGTCTGGGAGGAGTTTTCCGTGGAAGTGAACTTGGCTGCTCGCCATTAGTATCGAAGCGCTTTAACAAGTCTCTGACGCTTGGCTGCTGGCTTCGAGGCACGCCTTTCAGAGCGGGCGCAGGTTTTACGCGGCCGTCATTCATTGGTGCGGATACAGATCTGTATGATTGCTTTGGCGTCGTGTGCAAGCCAGCTATGACTGGGTACTTTGCTGTGGTACCATTGCTGTTCAGTAACGGAGTAGAGCTGTTTCTCTGACCAGAGGCAGGCTTGCTGGTTGCATTGACACCGGTTGTATCCAGCTTCCCTTGAAACCCCTTGTAGAAGTCGTCGGGCAAATCCACAAGATCTACTGCCGCGCCGCCGTTTGTATACCCAGCTATACCCATTGATTGAAGACTGTTGTTTGCAAGCTCTGCGTCGCCGCCGCGAAGTTCAGATGAGGCTCCCGAGATGGACGCGGTCTCATTGTTGTCATCCTGGAAGGGCTGGTGCAGGTTTGATTGCGCATAGAAGTTCTGATCGGCTGTGAGGCTAGAGTCCATGCTGGCAAGGCGTCATGGACCTCTCGTATCTAGCTTTGGCCGAGTCCTAGTGAAGGTATATTGCCGGATGCGAGGTTTGTCCTATAGCATCATCATCTTCGTAGGGTGGCTTCTTGAATACAGGCAGTCGCAAAGCGATTGACAAGGCCGCCGAGGTTCCTTGGAGCGATGGTTCACGATTCACGAAAGTAGTGACGCAGAAATTGTCGATCTTCCTCTAGGGTCCCGGAAGGAACGAGGATGCGTTCGTATAGAGACGGTCGTTTGTATAGAGACGGTGTCAAGTGAGCGCGCGTGGAAGTTATGGCGGGATTGATAGATGGTGTTCCTGCTCGCCCTTTGCATGGCAGAACAGCAGAAGAAACGAGTGGAACAGACGAAGAGTGGTCTTCGATGAAGTTGTGTATGCGCAGAGGTGTTGCAAGTACACGCGAGTGCTTATCCTTGCCAGGCCGCTAAAATTAACCTGCCTCCGCCAACTCAGAGGTCATGCAATTGGCCGCTGACGATCGGAACTTGAGCCACCGCCGCCACAACAACAACGCCAGGACGTCGCGTCTGCCACAAAAGGGACCCTTAAACAAGCGAAAAAGAAGCGCGTTGGCGTCGAGACATCACCCGTACCTCTATAGTAATTATATAAGCGTGTGGTTTCGTCCACAATCGGAGCGAGAGCTGGTGTTTTACTTGTGGGGAATGTTGCTCTGTCGTCATGGCATAGCAGGGATACAGATGCGTTGAGTCGCAGAGACAGTGATGCTTCTCTGTCAATATATCACTTTCACACCATGGTTAGCGGGAGAAAGAGGCACAGGGCCAAGCTGGCCATCGATAAGGCCAATAAACGTTCCATATTGTCGTATTCTTCCTATGCGCCGGTCAATGTGGTACAGCAGTCCCTGCTCTCTCGATTCTATCCCGAGGTCCTCACGTTGAGGGAATATCTGCTTGTGAAGCTTCCTAGCAACTCCAGAATTCGAAGGAAGAAGGTGTTGACGGCTGGCAGAAGAAGTCTTGATCGGCGTGATGGGGAGACTGCAATAGATGATGCAGATGGCCTTGGACCGTTTCTTGACTCAACATTGGTTGGTATACCTCATCAGAACCCACAGAGTGACCAGCGGACGACCAGGTGGAATTCTTTCACGAATCAGGCAGATTTATCTGGGTTGGACACAACTGTGACCCCGTTTGATCTTGGACACTCGCAATCTGAGGTGCGTCTGTCTATCTGAGTGTGTGTTGCATGGCTAAATAATGTTTTCAGATTGTCGACTTTGCAGTATGGTTACTCTTCAACAACAGCATGAGGGAAAACACCTCTGTCAAACACCTCCTTTGTCAAGGATTTAGCAAAGTCCCGTCTGCAGGCCGCATGGACGCTAACAATGCAACATTATTTGCTGTTCGCAGACTTGTACCTGTGTATCCCAACAAGCACTTCAATGAACTCAAGGTGGACCCATGGCCGCAGGTGCTGGGATTATTAGGAAAGGGCGGAGACCGTGTCATGATTGATTTGTTTGTTGACTGTGGGATATTTCTTGCTGCTAGTAATGGGCGTGGCAATTACTTTCAAATATGCGGTATGTATTTGCATGCAGAGGCACGAGAGGTTACTGAATTTGGAAGGCATGCCGCTTGGAGACCTCCAAATCCTGGATCAAGGTGGACGACGCGAACTGTCAGCCAGGATATCGACTCCATTGATAGATAGGAGCCCTTCAAGCATAGCCTTTCTACGAAGCAAAATCCTTTATGCACGGCCAACGCTGAATTCTAGAGGCGCTGTGACATTCGGCCTGCGCCATATTCGTAAGGATGGCTGCTCCAAACTTGATGGATACGCTGACTGTTTAAGATGTCCTGAACCGTTATCGTTCAAAGCCGGCGTCTTTGGAAGACGGTGCCATTCATCCAAACACCCTGCAAGTCATAAAGTACATATTCCCCAGGCAATTTCGCCTTCACAATGTTTTTGATTCCGTCGCCGATTTCCGCGAGACTGTCCACCCCTTCAAGGATTATACTCTGCGTGAGGACGAGATCCGCAGGTTGCCTCCAAACCACAAGGGCGCATCTACCACCAGCATCCCCAGACGACTGAGAGGGCCATTGCCGAGTCTCGTGCGAAAGCTGCAGATATTACATGAAAGGTGCCCCTACGGTCAATTGGTTGCACATTACTGTCCATCGAATGTAGGGGACTTTTTATTCTGGTGGTAGACAGGACTTATATTGCTATAGGCACTTGCAACATTTCCGCAACCCTCGATCGATGATGCCTCACATAACTTTCAAACCCAGAAATCAACGCCAGGAAGCCATAACGGGACTGGCTCCACGCCGACCCGCCCCCTAAAGAAGCTAAAAAAGGATAGCATCATAGACCTTGCTACCCCCAGTGCAAATGTGTCTGCATTTTGCCGTGCTATGCTGGGGCGAGTGATTCCGGACGAGTTTTTTGGAACTGGTGAGGACCAGACACACAATAAACAGGTGCTAATGAAGAACGTGGACCGATTTATTAACCTGAGGAGGTTCGAAACACACTCTCTCCACGATGCGACGCAGGGAATGAAGGTACCATAGCCCATCCCATGAGTTGCAACTTATACTGACGGTCAAGATTTCCACCATTCCATGGCTCAACTGCGGCAACTCTGAGAACGCCAAGGGCTCACAATCAGACACCCGCAAGAAATGGGAGATATTTTACGAGTTCATGTATTACATATTTGACTCCTTGATCATACCTCTGATTCGATGCAATTTCCATGTCACGGAATCTGGCGTACACCGCTATCGCATATTCTTCTTTCGACAGGACGTTTGGCGCAATCTGGCCGAGCCGGTGATGGCATCACTAAAACTCGCGATGTTTGAAGAAGTAGATATAAACATGGCCAATTCAGTCCTGGACTCGCGCACTATTGGCTTCAGCCAGATCAGGCTCCTACCAAAGGAAAAGGGCGTCAGGCCTATACTGAATCTTCGACGACGGCAGCTTCGGCGAGACTCGAAGAGAGCCCTTGGACCTAGTATCAATTCGACATTGGCTCCGGTATATAACATGTTGACTTTTGAAAAGGTATGTACTGGCGATTGTTTCATGGCTGATGCTAATACTGGCAGGATTTATCACCTGCGAAGTTTGGCTCCACTCTCTTCTCTGTCGGTGACCTGTATAACAAAATCAAGAAGTTTGCGGAAACAATCAACCCTATGGGCAATCTATACTTTTGCAAAGTCGATGTGCAATCCGCATTCGACACGATCCCTCAGGCAGCTGTCGTCAAGCTCATATCCGGCTTGCCAACGAGCGACGAATATCAGATCTCCAAGCACGTCGAGGTAAAGCCAGGAGATGGGTATCGGCATGGGCAGGCGAAACCGATTCGTAAATGGACTTCTCTGGCGTGGGCGGCGGGTGACCAACCGTTTGACTTGAAGATGACCAGCGGCAAGAATACAATCTTCACCGAAAACCTCGCGGTCCAGAGGCACACCAAAGACCAACTTTTATCGCTGCTTTCGGAACACGTCCAGAGAAACCTGGTCAAGATTGGGAAGAAGTTCTACCGCCAAAAGAAGGGGATTCCCCAGGGATCGGTTATATCTTCATTGCTGTGCAACTATTTTTACGCCGACCTGGAAGCGAAGCATCTATCATTCCTCAATCCCGATGAAAGTTTACTGCTCAGGCTTATAGATGACTTCTTGCTGATTACAATCGATCCCGACCACGCCAGACGGTTTATTCAGACGATGCACGACGGGCTTCCAGATTACGGGGTTTCCGTCAATCCCGAAAAGACTCTCGTCAACTTTGAGACATCCATCAATGGTCATAAGGTCAAGCGACTGGTAAAGGGCCAAGAATTTCCGTACTGCGGCACGTTTATAAACACGAAGACCTTGCATATATCCAAACACCGAGAGAAACACAAGGATCTGGAAGTCGTCGACTCTCTGACGGTGGAGTTTTCAAAGACTCCAGGGAAGACTTTTCATCGCAAAGTGCTCAATTCGTTTAAGATACAATGCCATGCTATGTTCATGGATACGACCTTCAATTCGCCGATAGTCGTCTCAAGAAACATATTTGAGAGTTTTGTGGAGTGTGCGAACAAAATGTGCGCATACACGAGATGCCTTCCGACACAGAAGCAGCCCACCGCGGATATTACCATTCGAACGATTGTCGGTCTGGTGGATCTGGCGTTTCTACTAATTAAGAGCAAGGAGAAGAATCCGAAGAATTTGGGTTATCGATGCGCGATATCCAAGACGGAGATTAGATGGCTTGCCCTGCGAGCGTTCCATGGCGTTTTGAAACCTCGACAGAGTAGGTATAGGGAGGAGATGATGTGGTTAGAGGATCAGTTGCTGCCTTGGGCGGCGAGGGGGGGATGAGGAGGCGTTTGGATAAGGACTATTTAGGAATTACTATCGTGATCCCTAGCGCACCGACGCTGTTGATTATCCCCAAGTTACCGCTATAGATCGCCATTGATTTTCCCTAGCAGCATCAATGCTGTTGTTTTCCCCCGTGGTGCCCGTTGCTGTTACTGTTCCCTGTGGCTACGGTTTCACAGCCCATCCCCTCGAATCTTATGATCGAGAGGCTCGAATTCTAACTTGCGATAATTCAAAACCGAGAGGCTCGAATTCTCATATAATAATTCACGTGACCATCCCTTTGAAATTTTTAAAAACATCACGTAGCCATCCATTCGAATTTTAGGTTTAAGAGCCTCGAATTGCCATACTCGCGCGTACGAAACGATAGGATCGATTTACACATGCTCTGTTAGACATTACGACAGAATATCATATGACATTCCCTTTGAATTCAGGGCGATTTTCACATGTAACAAGAGAGATTTCTGTCACGACATCGAATTTCATAATCGAGAGGCTCGAATTCTGTAATGATAGGACAACTTACGTAGCCATCCCCTCTACTAGCCGTAGCACATTGTTGTACATTTGACTTTGTGGCATGCCTTATATAAACTTAACATTTAAATATCTTAACAACTATATACGCTACAATCTTAAAAAGCGTGTTTCTTCCATCCTAAGATTATAAATTTGGGCAAAAACTTGATATACTCAGTAAAAAACTGGTAAGAAAACTCCATCTACCAGTCGGCCGCTAATCCTCCTTTGGAAAGGTTAACAAGCCAATGAGAGGCGTACTTTTCGAGTCGAGACCTTATAGGGAAATACCTAAAGAACAATAGCAAACTGATTATAACTTTATATATTTAATGTCCGGGGGAGAATCCTCATAGTCCAAAACAAGAACCTTCAGCATGGACCATTCATCTCCGTCTCCCAAGTGGATGGTCCGCATGTAAGGCACACCAGACTTGGCAACAGTAATCTTTGGATTGCGGCTGGGAACAAAGGTATGATGGGCAAGTGCAACCCGAATTGTATCCATCTCATCCTTGGAATGGAGAGACCGATCACTAAGTTTCCTAGCTTTTGTCTGGAACTTGGCTGGCAAGGGGGGCAGCGGTCAACTTACACACATTTTTCTTGTGTAAGTTGACCGCTGTGATTTTGGCCAATCACAATGAACCCCAAAACCATAAATCACAACACAACAGACTTTCTTCAATGAAAAATATGTACCCAGGTAGATCTGATGCTCCCGAATTCTGTAAGCCACTCGGTTTTCTTATCCGCCATCAGGTACATGAGATATTAATTGTTCAAGTTTGATTGAAATCGTGATCCCTGTTATCGCTATAGGCTTTGATAATTTATAGGGTAAAAGAATAAATTACCCTGTATAACAGCGTAAAAGAATAAATTACCCTGTAGCTAGTAAAAAAGAAGGGCAAAAACTCCATCTACCCGGTACAAAGGTGAAAAAACGCCATCTACCCGGCTGTCATACTGACATTCGTTGCACTCAGTTTGCTATCAAACTCAAGAGCAAACTTAGAAATCTCCTCCTCAAACCTACAAGTCACCATACATATCTTGGCTTATCACACCAACAACAGAAGCAATACTACTCAACGATTGCTGCAAACTCTTCTACTACATCTGTTTATGCTACATACATCACGGCATATCATTTGGACACTCATTGAACAAGTTATTAAGAAAATCTCCTCCTTAAGGGGGTGGGTCAATACTACCACATGGCATATCTCTACCAACTAGAGGCCTAGGAACATGAACGATAGCTCTAGAAGCTTCTACAACCCTCTATGATTCATTACACGTCATCGCTCCTTAGTTACCCACAAGATTGGTTAAGTTATGACATAATTTGTCTATAGGTACTCTGACCTTGGACCTCCTTTTCACTTCCTATAGGCTAGGAACCCAAGAGATGGTTCTATGGGATTCTCTTACGTTCACTACATGATTAGCAAGCTAGTTGTGGGTCGCACTTGATTTCTAATACATTTACCAAGCCTGGTTAGTCATGGAAAGTCATGGAAAATGAGAGAACTACACTCCTTTGGCATAAATAGGATTGCCCTTTCCTTAAGAAAGGGCAAGCAGGCAATACAGTAAATCGACTAGCACATACTTCTACGTCTTTTCCAAGCTTCCAAGCATTGATCTTGTTATTCTCTGTTTTTTGAAAAGTCAGTGAGGTGCTAACCTCTGACTTACCCCTGAGTTCTCAGACTCAACATTTGTTGCAACTTGTCTAAACCACTTCACCACATCATACACCTGATTGCTGCGTTGTGGAATAGTCTAAGCTACAACCCTTTGGCTCTGTTTCCTAAGACAGTGTGTTGTCTTAGTAAATTCATCCCTTCCTTGGGTGGCTAGATTCTCATATCTGGTGCACCCACCATTACACATACCATCTCTCCTCCACTAACTCCCACCACCCCCCTTCACTATCCTCATTCACTATCTTACACTTACACCCTTATAACACTTACACCCTTAATTACATCCTTACTTACACTTATACCCTTACACTTACACTTACACCCTTATACTTACAACTACTTATATACTTCTACTTCTATTTACACCCTTACACTTACACTTACACCCTTACAATTACCCACTTACATTTACACCTATATAACACACCCTTATAACACTAACCTCCTTCTAACTTTCCTCCCTCTCTTCTAAAATCCTAAAATTCAAATATCTTATATCAAATTCTTAACTTATCTGCTACCTTCCCTCCCTCTGCTTTCTTTCTTTCAACCTTAACTCTTACCATCTTACTTACTTCAAAATAATATTATCTATCCTTTATATAACGTACATGTATTGCGAAAGCGCCAAACAAGCGAAAGCGCCAAAATTATCTACCCTCACGACAAACATTGCGATAAATCTACCACAACATTAGAAATCAATTGAAACTACTCGGAGTCCTCTTCCTCAGAGGTGTCTATTACAATCTGACACGTGCGCGCATTGTGCCCAGTCTCACCACACTTGCCACAGCGACGGGCACGGGTTTCTTCCCTTGGCTTCCGACCACGGCTTGCCCTTATTTCCTGCTCTACCTGCTGCACAACATCCCTCTCATCCTGTAGCTCTTGCGCCCCTTGTTGACTAAGTGATCCTCCTTGCTGTAGTCGTGTTTTCCTAGCTCTCCGGCGCTTGCTTAGTACTTCATTTGCCTGTCGTAGGTTTTGGTTATCTCCCTTTAGCAGTGCTAATTGATGCATTATTTGCGATGCACCCTTTGTAAACTGGTCAACAGCTGCATAGATTGAGGTTGGAGAGCTATTTTGATGGCGTGAAATCCGAGTTTTAATAAATGTAGACTGTGACATAGCTTCAATTGGGTTGTTTGGTGTCTGAGAAACCCAAGGTTGAGCAGTACCTGGGCGGGAGCTTGGAGGCGTTGGTGTCCTTAACTTAAGATCAAGTGTAGATATCACTCTCTCAGGGTCAAATGGAAGAAGCCCTGCCCCTCGGAACCCGCCTCGAATGTTACTTTCCGTCATTGTAGTGTTAAAAGCAGCGTGGAAGGCAGGAAAGAAGTCATCCTTTGTAATATGAGAAATATGAGCCTGCATCATATCTTCAATTTGCCGACCATAGGCCTGCTTTAACGGGCCGAAACAGCCAACATCAAGTGGCTGGAGTAGATGAGAAGAGTGAGCAGGCATACAAAGCGTAATAATGTTGTGTTCCTTGCAGTACTCCTCAAACTCATCTGAGTGGTCGCTCTCATGACCATCAAGGACTAACAAGCGATAACCACCAACACTCTGGGCCTTTGTATGCTTCTCAAAGTGCTGAATCCAATCCATGCCTCTCTCGTTTGTAGTCCAGCCATTTTCAGTAACAGAAATCACCCAATCGCTTGAAAATCCACTATTCTCATACCAAGATGTAAGGTGGTTTTTGCCTGCAACAATGATAAATGGTGGTACTGCCCAACCTTGAGAACTAACGCCTTGGATTACTGTAACCCATTCCCGATTACCAGGCTGTACCTTCTTTGCTTTTGCCCGCCCGTCTGAGCTTGTTACAACCATAGCAGTTGAGATAACGCCCATCATAAACCCAGTCTCATCAAAGTTGTAGATATCTGCTTCATCGATACCATATTTCGCAATTGTGTTACGCACAAGCTCAAACCAGCCATTAATAACTTCTGGATCTTCGCACTTAGCCCTCTGGTAGTCGTATTTGCGCTGAAAGCGTGTCTGGAGCTCTACACGCCGCTTAACAAAGTTTGAAGCCCAACGCGACCCAACGCGTGACGCGTCGCATGTTGCAAGTAGTCGACTTGCCATATCTTCAACAACAGACAGCCGAGGAGGAAACCCTTTGGCAGCTAGGTCGAGTATATACTGAACAAGGACGGACTCCTCTAGGTTAGTTAATTTCTGTGAGTTGGCTTGGATATCGCGTCGTGAAGGTACACCTTCTAGACGACGACCTAGCTTGCGGTGGTCCACAGAATAGATCCTAGCAGCAACTCGAAGGCGTAACTTTGGGTCGCTTTGCATAGCCTGGATAGCTAGCACTAATTGGCTTTCATCGTTTTTATGGGGCATGTTTTGTTGTTGAGGAATTTAACATTTAGTTGGGGGGTTTGGTCACCGCATCATTTTGGCGCTTTCGCTTGTTTGGCGCTTTCGCTATACATGTACGTTAGTAGATATATAGTAGTAAGCATTTATAGAGTAGTAGTAGTAAACTATGCGACGGCAAGCGGGGTGCGCATTTCAGCGTCCTGGCTCGCTTGGATTTAGCGCTGCTACTTCGGGTTTGGCGGTGTCCCGTTCTGGTTTGGCGTGCTCGGTTTAGGCATTACTGCCTGCCGATCTACACCACGCCGCTTTTCCTCAACCTCAGAAGTATAAGTAGTCGCTGCCCCCCGCTCCTCTATCCGCACTCTCCCTCCTTCCTTTCCATCACACACTTTCAGCTCTGGCCCACACCGTCCGCGCCTTCCCGGCTGCACTGCCCCCTTCTCTGCCTACCAATTTCGCAGCATGTAACTACATCCGTAGAATGCTCCGGCTCTACCCGTCTTCGACCTCCTCGAGGCCGTCATGCGCCTATCATTCTGTTGTCTCGGCCATTTACGAGGATGCAAGGCAGTCAGCTAGGCTGAACTTGGCTGGTTCTCGGCGATAGGGCGACGGCAACGCGCTGGCGGTCTGTCCAGAGCAATTTCCGCCGTCTGTCCCCACTCGAATTACAACACCTACATCGGACGTCGTCGCTCAAATTTGGTCGGACGCTATACTGCTGAGCGTTGCGATATCCAGGATCCCCCTGACAGGAATTTTTCGACTACCAACAATGTCCTGTCTCTGACAACCAATATCGGGCTGCGACATTATGGATTCTGGTGGACCTCACTGAAGTGTCGGCATCATCGCGGTTGGATCAGGGTGGATGGAACACATGACAAGAAATGATTCTTGCCCATGCATGTGGGAATGTGGCTTGGCCAATGGCAAAAACAGCGCATGACAGCGGCAACAATGATGACGGGTTAGGCAAGGTTGCTATGACACCTTGATTGCGTTGCATCCATGAAGCGGGGGTTGATATGGGCTGATTGGGGTCGGATGGAGGAATCGGGAGGAGGAGCTAAGCCATGTTACGCGCTAAGATCGAAAAACGTCGCTGTCGAATTCGTTTCTCCGCTTTTGAGCCACTCGGGGCTTCAGCATACTCGTCGATGAAGGCTCAGAATGCAGGGAACAGTCTATTTTCGTCAGTCACTCCTTCGCCTGCCTGCGCACAGTCAAAGGGACATAGCGGAACGCTCTGATACAGGCCTAGTCTCGGAGTCGCCGATCTGCTTTTTGCAGCCAGAACAGTGCCACTTTGGGGCAGCAAAGCTCAGCCTCTACGGACAGATCACCGAACCTGGAGTCATTTTCGCCAGAGTTCCCACTCTTTTGATTCAGGACGCGGCCTTCACAGCTATCGATCCGGAAGATTGGCACACATGGGATGATTACACCATCCAGCAACCTCATACGTAATGCCAAAAGTGAGCGAAGCGGTTGGGTGACTGCCACGGGTGTTCTGTAGGCTGGATTCCAGGCGCTAGCCGTAGCTCGCGAGTATATATAGGACGGGCGTCCCTCAGCAGATTGCGAGTTCATAGATCTCCTCCAATATCAAAGTTCAAGATGACTTCCATTCAGTGGGACAGCCAACAATTTTATCAACCACCACGTCCTGTGGCTATTCCGCCTTCGACATTTTGGCCACCTTCGCATTCACAAGCTGGTGCTGGTTCGACTTACTTTCAACCGCCTATAGCTAGTGCCCGTTTTGAAGAGGTCAAAGGGACAACTACGCATGGCGCGCCTCAGAACACATCCAGTTCATACAAGGCAGAACTGCCTCCTGATCAAGGTCAGTCATTACACGGCATAAAAGGTATGTGTTTTATGTTTCTTTGTGACTCAAGCAGCTGACCAAATATAGAAATCACACAGGACCAAGACAGTAGAGATGCAGCCGTCGTCAGCAACGCAGAGACAGAAATCCTCTCTATTGGCAAACCCCTATTACTAGCTGCGAATCGAGACGTCGCCAACGTGGTCGAAAACCTTGACAGCGTCTACGGGCCCGCGACAGATTCGAATCAAGTAAAATGGGGCACAAGCCAGGGTCAGTAATAAGTTCCCCAATGATTATAATCTACGTTGCTGATGTCTTACAGATAAGCCTATCCTTCTAGATAGTGACGTGGGCAGTAATGGAGAGTTTGACAATGTTGAGAATGGAACTCCACTCGACCTGACGATGCGTGATGCGATACTATCACACAGTCACCCAACTTTCGACACAGCATATATACCTCGCAGTACATACAACATTGGCGTAGCTGAACCCACCGGTGACGAAGGACTCCGTCAGGTGGAAGCTTCATCTATCTTATCTCAAAACGATACTACAATTGCAACGGAGATGAATGGCGACCTATTGCTCGCCTCTCAAAATATAGAGAGTCCCATCGGTTTGGCTAGTGTTCAAGAAACCAGTGCTATCTCTGTGACCGAAGGAATCCCAACGAACGAAGGCAAGATCGATAAATATCAGCCAAAATCAAGAAGGGATAACAATGATCACATTTCTGCAGAGAACGACCATATGGACAAGATTGAACTAAGCCTTGGGATGACGCGCAGCGATGATCGGGATGGAAGCATAGATGGTACTGATGGCGAAGACCACGCCAATGATAGCTCCGGTTCTGATATAGAACCCCGCCAGCATTTAAAACGGCGGAGGGCAAAGAGCACGGATAGCTCTGCACAAACAAACTTCCGTAATGTGAAAGACGTTACTTTTCCGACCGATATCTGGGATGTCTTAAGCCAGGGAGGAACAGCGGTCTCTTTCGATCTCCCTCTAAAGAGCCAATCTATTAATGGTGGAGATCACGTTAATGATAGCGACACCGCTGGCTCTGAGATACAGGAGCGGAGACTAAAACGGCCGAGGCGGGCAAAAAGCACGGAGAGCTCTGCACACATGAGCCCCAGCAATGTGAAAGAGGCTTCTTTTGCTATGGCCAATTCCTCTGAGGTCTCAACTCCAAAGACAGGAGCGACGTCGTCTGATTCCCCGCTAGAGAGTCACGAGATACCAATCGGTGGTTCCCTTACACTACAAACATTCCAGTCGGGAATAGTGTATTGCCTTAAATTTTCCCAGAAGGAGTTACCATTCCCTCTCGACATAGAGCAGGCACAAGATGTCATCAGCAGCGCCTCTAGTGGCGATAGAGACAGGGAGCGGCCGCATTTGCGAGAACGAGTTGTGAGGAGACTTGGCAGGCATTCGACATATTCAGAAAATGACGACCAACTGTTGATACAGCTGAAAGAGAAAGACAAATTGCCATGGGACGAAATAGCAGAGTACTTCCCGGAAAGGACTAAAGGGACGTTGCAAGTGCACTACTGCACAAAGCTGAAGAACCGCTCGCAGACGTCTAAGTACAAGAAACGCAAGATAACGAACTCAGCTAACGAAAGCGGGGGAACATATCCATCTGTTTTTTCAATGGAGTTGCTTGATCCACAGCTTCGAGATGCTCTTCCTTCCACACCATTTGTAGCAGCAACTGCCGACTCCACCAAGGGTGCTCACAGAAGCATACTATCAACTGGGAACAAAGAGCATACAGCAGTGCAGCCGCGTTGTAGCAGCCAAGGAGCCGAAAGCGATACAGATGAGATCTGTGAGGTTGAAGCGCTGCTTGCCAAGTCGACAACACGTAATGTGGTTTGGTACCTCGTGAAGTGGGAAGGCTTTGGTGATGATAAAAATACGTGGCAGGAACAGGACGACATCAGTTCGGATCTCGTTGGCGATTTTGAGGCGAGCTATCAAGGAAACTTTGGTGTGGAATTACTCAAGAAGCGAGAACGGAGAGGGAAGACTGAATATTTTGTTAAGTGGAAGGGTCGTCCAGAGATTGAGAATTCATGGGAGAAGGAAGACACCATACACTGTGAGCGAATATTAGAGTTTGAGGCAAGGTGATGGAGGAAGTCATTGCATTGTATCTTAGGGCTAGCAAGCATTTGCATACATAAGAGATGAGTTCGCTTTGGCGATAGATATTAGTTTTACTTAATGACATATATTGCACCAGGGACCTTGGAAATCCATACAAACTGTGCGACTTGGCGCGTGGGCTGACAGAAGCACGTGACCACGCCCGATCCGTTACGTAATATCTCATGAATGGTTCATCCGAACGAAGCAATCAAAGAGGCTCAGGAAGGATTGTTAATTGAATGGGTTTTATCTTCCGTGAATTCCCTTGTGCTATGTTGTCGGCTAAGTGAAATATCGTTTTGATCTTCTGAAAGTATGAGACTTCGATGATGAGACGGCTTCTAGAGCCACAGATCCTGGTATATCATCTTCATCATTGCCGCTTCTGCGGGCCAGGCGTCCACAATATCAGCCACCCTGTTGGACCAGTCACTATCCCACGTAAACGCAAAAAAGGCTGCGACGTATTCCCAGTAGCTAGGATACCACCCCGCTGATTCCCAGTCCACAATTGACACATCATAGTCTTTCCCCTGCGAAAGCTCCTGTGACGAGATCTCCCTGACTAGAATATTCTTCATCTGTAAATCAGAGTGGGTAAATGTCGATGTGCGATCCTCTTCAACAAGATCCAACAACAGCTGGTTTTCGAAGAAATCAGCCAGATAAGAATGCCTTTTGCGGTCTTCTGCGTTAAGCCGAGATTTCGATATTAGCCCCAGAACGAGGTCACTCTCACTTCCAAAGGGGCCGGATATCTTCGGATCGTACGCTGGAGAGTAGAATAGATGATGTGGCATGTGGCTCTTGTTGATGCCCCCAAAAAAGCCAGGGGACTGAAGGGTGCGTACTTGGTTAAAAATGGCTCGTAGCTTTGAGAGAATGAGGACTTTGTCAGATTCTTGAAGATTTGGCCACAGAAACTGGAGTGTATCTCCCTGAAGATATTCCATGACAATATAAAGCCTTCCATCAGGCTCTTTCCACATTGCATATAATCGAGGAGCCGATATTTGAAGGTTTTGCTCAATGAATAGAAGGTTCTCTCCTTCTATTTGATCGTTGTAAGGACTGTATTTTGCGATAAAATGTTCACCTACCCTCACAACTTTCCTGTCTGCCCAAGCTTCAAGTCCCTTAAGGATATTTGGTGACGAATGAATTTCATCAACAGAGGGAAGAGGCGCAGGTAATTCCTTGGAATCCCTGAAGTATGGAAGTTGAAAAGGCTGCGCCATTGTGAAAACCGGTGAAATGTGATCGTTGGTAACAGCAGACACCCGATATGATTTTCGTCGTGATAATAGCCTTCTCTACCGCCAGCCAAAGAATGTATTTCGAGATGAGAATTTAGTCCAGCACTAGCCTAGTTTATTAAAATGTGCAAGTCTCTGTTGTCTCTTTTGCCTCCTTTGCTTCCTTATGTTAGTGCAGGATCGAGGCTGCGTAACGTGTATCTGGCTTAAATATTAGGCAGCAGTATCATGAAACTACGGAGTAGTTTCGGTCGTAGCGTCCGGGCCTACGGCCCAATAAAATTCAACAGCTTGGTTTGCGCTCAAACACCAATCGGCTAAGTCAGTGATCCAGCGCCAACCTCGCCAATAAGCTAGCAGATGTTGTCATAACAGTCGATCACGCTCTTTGTTGGACCCCCACAAGCCGGAGGAACATCGGACCGAAGCTGGTCATTGGTTTTTGAACAAGTTTGGGGCTGGGTTTTGTTTATTCCTACTGTGCTGTGAATCACCTTGAGTGCCCAAACCAGTCAGTCAGAATTGCCAAGTGGAACCAAATTAGCTGGGATTCCCACGCCACCGAAAATCCAACCAACACTTGGTGTATACAATATGAAGATGGCTAGCAGTAGTTGCCGTTTTATTGTGTGATCTCCTGGCGCTTAGTCTATCCAATGGAACGGCACTTCCGGAGTGCGACAGGGCCTTCCTTGAACAAGCGTTTGCTGAAACGGCTGCAAATACTATTTCGAGAATCTATATGCGCTGGAACTAACACCTGTCTAACAAGCCCCTGCGACGTAAGCGCTTGAATATGGCCATTCCCTATGGCCACACCAACCGGCGTCAACAGGAATCCAAGTCTCCAAACCCAACTAAGGTGCATAAAGGCTCAATCATTTCTCTTTCTCTTGTATCTTCAAAATACCATTCCCAGATCACCCAACAAATCCGAAACCTCTTCTGTCTCGCTATCTTTCGTGCAAAACTGCTAGGCTCATTCCTGCCGACGCAGCTAAAATCCTCAAATCAGCCGACAAAACTACCTCTGAGTTCGATACTCCAATTTGCCAACTAAGGATCATCATGTCTTACAACGTTTATAAAATCAAGTACACCATCTCCATACCAGATCCCGATATGCCAAGTCCGAGGTACCACAATGTTATCTTTGTGCAAACGCAGGCCGACGGTAGTGGAATGATTCATCACGTTACGGGCGACATCACCTCTGGAATGCGTTACGATACAAAGCCAGGCAAGCGACCCGAAGTGTCGGAAACATTCTTCGCGAAGGAATACCTTGGCACAATAAAAGCAACCGACTATCCTCATGAAATGAATCGAGTTCTCGAGGCCCAGCCCCCACCCCCAAAACAAAAGCACTTCAACATTGCTACCATGAAGACGGAGCAAATGAAACCTGACGGCTCATTCTACAAGCCGGGGGAAGCTCGGCCGCCGATGATAAAGTGCACAGAGTGGACTGTCAACAGTGCGATTCCGGCATTATATGCGACCGGCATTGTTCAGAAGTAGTAAAGGCAATCGATATTTGAGGAGGATCTGTTTAGCGCGGGAGGATCAGCGCCAGCCCATAGTAGCGGTGTTGTTAGTATTTGTGTTTGCGTTTCAGGGGACGGGCTATTTTATCGCAGACAAATTAAACCCATTTTGCAGATTTGATCTCATAGTATCATACGCGTTCAGGGCAGGGTTCACACTCAGAACTGCTGCAGATCTTCTTCGATCGAAGCTCACGCTCGTGTGGGTCCAGAACATGAGCTATCAGTGTCTTCCACCATGTTTGGTATCTACTACCAAACCGTGATTTAGTATACTCCCAATATGCAGGCCACCAACCAGCCATCTCCCAGTCAATGATCCCGGTGATTATTCCAGTTGTTGGCTCGACAAATATATGATCCCCGCACAGATCCGCGTGAGTAAAAACAACCCCATGATTATCTGCAAGTTGTTGGCGATAGTATGTAACAAGCTCTTGCCGAGGACATCTGGCCACAGGGACCACAAGAAAGTCGTGAAAATCTGATACTGAAGCGAAGGGTCCACAAGGATAGCCATTGTTGAGGCGATGGTCGTATGCTGAACCACCACTACAAGACCCGATGTAGGCTGGCGTCGGAGAAGGCACGGTCTAGGCTGCGCACTACTCGCTCAATACTCGGCTCACTCGCTCAGTGGGTTACTCAGCTGGGTGAGTAGCTGAACCTTTTACTCGACTCGGTGAGTGAGGTCAATACTCAGTTACTCTGTAAAAACCCGGTGAGTACTCGGCTATCACGTGTAAGATTTATGCATCATGTGAACAGTCCCTCATACGATTAATACTGTTTTATGGTTAAGTTAAAGTATTACATCTATTAGCATCACTCTCGCCATCTCTAGTAAGCTGTGAGAACGAATCATGTATATTCCTCTATCTAAGTACCATGATTATCAGAAGATTATTAGAACGCTATTATCTATTATATATGCTTAAGAACATCCCTCCACCTTGCTTGATGAGGCCGGCCAGACCTACTAATACCTAAAGTATTTATAGGGTCTTGATGAGGATCCTCGACTGAGCGGAACGAGCTATGAGTCAAGATAACTGTGTATAGAACTTGTTCATAAAATGTCTCTTGTGTGAGAATATGATCTTATTATAGGTATTAACCTACATAATTCTGGTAATAATCTGGTAATCCTTACTTGTTGAGGTTGCATTTGATTGATTCGCATTTGATAGAGACTATCCTTCCCATCTGTGACTTCTTTTTGCAAATGTCTGATGCAAGATGTGTTGCCATAGACTTTGGGCCAGCAGACTTGATTGCAGGATGCGTAAGGGCCTTCGAACAATAAGTACAAATAACACATGGTTCTCCAGAAAGCCGGTCTGCTCCTTGGTGATAACTTCTCCAGTATTGAGAACTCCAGTTGGTTGAATCCCATGCAATCTTCATAAGGAGTTTTGTAGTATGATCTGAGTGTTGTTCATACCATCGTGATAGCTTCCACCACTCAATGAATATATCGTGTGTATCCTTAGTCCATTTGACGAATTGGTTTAACTTGCCAATATATTCAAGGCCTGCAGGGACTTTGTAAGGATGCCTGTCCCTCAGTGATGGAAAGGATCTGAGTCGGGCAGGTTACGGTCACATGATAAGAGTTAAGGCAGGTTAGCTGAGTCGGACCCATTTCGGGTACTTAAGGAGATTGACCCAACGGGGGTTCCTCTCTTCATCTTTTTTGTATCCTTCGTAGTAGACCTATAGGATAGCATCCGTTTAGCCTCTGACTCGCACTCTCATATGCTATTACTGTGAGCTGGGTGCCCTGTGTCCTTACAGACTTGATTTAATGAGGATAGTCGTTGAGAAGACGGAAAAGAGTCTGAGAATACTGTCAGAATCAAACAACTCTGAGTACTGAGATGGCATTTGGCAAATTGCTCGATTATCAGAAGGTTACCAGAAGTCTGGCTACGATGAAGTACTTAAATACCTGGTTTTCCAACGCGAAAGGTACTCCAGCGCTATAACTTTAGCAACTCAAGTTCTCCTCTACTCTAGCTCCAGGAACAACATATCCTGTGCAGCTGATACCTTAGCCCACTTTTCCTTATCAAACTTCTTAGAGTAGACAAGTAAGAACGCCTCTTTGAAGCTAGAACTATGAGTGGATATTTGCAACCATCCATTGTCGACAAGATTGTAAGACTTTGGGTACCACTGCACAGGTCCTGGTAATTAGGCCCACTTTCCAAACTGCCTGCTCGTACAAACAGAAATATTTATGTGGTGGGATAACCTCGTGAAAAGTGCTATAATAAACAATTAGTATTGCCAGAAGATTGCTAGGATGATCAGAGACGTACCCTTCCTCTACATCAATCCACGGCATATACTCAAAGAGACGCTCAGGCTTCTTTCTCAGCTTTCCAGCCTTTCTCGTATATGAGTGGATACAGCTATCCCAGAAATGTTGCCACTTGCGGAAATTGGACTCTTCATGGGCCTATCAACTATTAGTATCACCAGAAGATTACCAGATTATGAGGTAGCATACATCAATGTGCGCTTGAGTTAAGAGAGCCTGGGTGCTAGTGATCTCTTCATCGGAAAGCTCATCTGGTAGAACAGCCTCGTCATTTAAAATATCTCGCGCTGTAACATAAGCTCCAACTCCAAATCGTCTTCAACCTCAGTATCCTCCCATTCGCTGTTATGATTGTCATCGATTGGAATACTTGAGATACCCTCAAATGCAGCAAGCTCAGACAGAAGTTGTTTGGGCGGAGTAGATGGTGGGGCTTGTGGAGAAGAAGAGGCGCTAATATTCTTGACTTTCTGATTCACAATGCAAGATGCATGGGTACCCTTCTCAGTCCTGTTTATAGTTAGATTGAGGCTACCAGAGATTACCAGAAGGAACTTACCGAACACAAATACGCTCAACCTTCAATTCATTCTGTAGACGTGTCTTGTCTTCAGTAGAGGCAGCGATATACTTTGTGTAATGACACAGGGCACCCAGCTCACAGTAATAGCATATGAGAGTGCGAGTTGGAGGCTAAAAGGATGCTATCCTATAGGTCTACTACGAAGGATACAAAAAAGATGAAGGGGGAACCCCGTTAAGTTTGTTTCCTTAAGTACCCGAAACGGGCCCGACTCAGTTATCCCAACCCTAGCCCTGAACCTTCCACCGCAACAGGTCCGCATCGACCCTGAACCCTACACCCTTACTGTCCCCCACTATAGTGTAACTCGCTATGTCCTCCTCTACTGGTCCGAAACCACACCGAGTCGGATTTCATGCTTGTGGTGACCGTAACAGCTCTGAGGCGGGTTCTTCGAGTATCTAGGTAAGGAGGCATCCTTACACTTTGCAGACTTATATAACTTCTTTAAGTAGTAGCTCAGATCAGCATGGTCAGCCTTGAGTGCTAAGTGAACAGCCTTCTCATCTTCAGTAAGGTTGGAGACGCAGTTGCGAGCTTTGATAGTATTCGCATTAGTGGAGAGTTCTTCATGTGCCTTGAGTTTCGCCATACTAACTAAACACGTGATTAGCAGAGATCTCCAGAAGTTCTGGCTATAGAATCAAGATAATAAACTTAGTTGAAGTCCTAGTGAAGAGGTAAAGGCTCAAAAGGGAAGAAGAATGTGTAGATCGGAGAGTAACCAAGGAAGGTGGTTCTAAGGTCGTGGTTATTTTAAAGTTGCAAACAAAAATATTTGTGAAGGAATATTCACCTACAAAGAATTACTGTTCCAAAAACAACACCACAATGCGCACCTTCATATAAAACACATACCTTTCAACCTCTACCTCTTTACTATACTCTTCTTCTGCAATATTCTTTCTACAAACTCACTGTAAGTACACATATCTTTTGATCTACTTCTTTATCTTGTGTTTACTTTACTAACTCACCTTGATATTAGCAAATGACTCGTACCAAGCAAACTGCTAGGAGATCAACTGGCGGCATAGCACCAAGGATGCCACTTGGATTACGGGCTGGCTCTGGGCTTGGCGGAAAGGGACAGGAAAAGGCTGTGGGCACAGCAAGAAAAGCTCCAGTTTGCTCATCTCAAGCTAGCAACAATCATGCTCAGAAGGCCACGCGCTGCACAAAGTCTAGTAAGAGGATTACCAGAGGATTACCAGAGGATTACCAGAACTCTCTAATAAACATATAGGCACCAAGGCTCTCCGCGATATCAGAAGACAGCAACTTGATACTAGCTCCCATTCCAGCGTCTTGTTAGGGAAATCACAGAAGACTTCAAGTCCAATCTTCGCTTCCAGCAATCTGCTATCCTAGCTCTTTAGGAAGCTGCTGAATGCTTCCTCATTCGAGAATTTGAGAGTATGATGTTTAAACATAGTGACAGGGACATACTAACAGTTATAGTGACAAACCTCCTCGCTATTCATGCGAAGAGAGTGACAATTCAGGCAAAGGGTATGATATTGGTTCGGCGTTTGCAGGATATGATGTTTAAGCTGTGGGCTTAATCGATGGAAATGTCTCTCACCCAGGAATGAAGGTCAGATGAGTTCTGGCAACCATCTGGTAACCTGGTACCTAAAGGCCAAAGGTTATAGTGTGGAATAGGACATCAACAATATGGGAATGGAGTTGGAGTTATGGCGTCTTGATCAATGAAGTCGCACCCCGTTTTTAACATAAGTAATGGCTAATCAAACACGTGATATAACTGAGTTGCCAAGACCCATACTAGGTACTCAGCAAGTGAGTAATCCTCATTCAACAATACTCGGGACATGAGCGAGTAACTCAGCTGGGTGAGTAAAAATTCTACTACTCGACTCGTGAGTACCCAGTGCGCAGCCTACTTGTACCTGTTAACCAACACTCACGGCCCTTTACTCGAATCCCGTTCTTCATAATTGAGCCCAACTCTTCGACAAGGATCAAATTGGAAAGCAGAACTTGAGAGGCCAGTATTTCTTGGATCGAGACGGAAGTCTATCGGGTGTCGAACTGTCACTCTGGTTTTGGTGGTGTAGAGTCAAGATCGAGGTATCCATGGTATTTGAAGGCGGGAGTCTGTTCGTCCTTGGTTTCGAATTCTCACTCTGGTTTTGGTGTAGAGTCAAGATCGAGGTGTCCATGGTATTTGAAGACGGGAGACTGTTCGTCCTTGAGTTCGAATTCTCAGTCTGGGTTTGATGTAGAGTCAAGATCGAGATGTCCGTGGCTGATGGTACCTCAGGTACGACCTGAAGGTCATCAATCCAAATTGAGGCTACAGCGTCGTCCAACGCTGACCAGCGCCATAGCTGCGGGTTTTTAGCAAAAAGGAGAATAAAGAGAGAGATAATGCGAACCACGTCAAAAAACCGTTCATTGGGAGAGTTTGGTTGTGGATCTGGGACATCAAAGCGTTTGGTTCTCACCGGTCGAATTGCAGGCATGTTCGAAATGAAGAATGTGGACAACACGGCAGGACTGTCATTATGGAGGATGATTCTGCGGAGAAGGTCATATTTATTTCCATCATGCTAACAGTACTATTTGTTCACCTGGAAATAATTGACAAAGGTCGTGTCAAATCTGAGACTCGTTGGGTGCTAATTTCTTCAACAGCGCCACTGTCTTGGAACGAAACCTCCAGAAACTTACAAAACTTACGAAACTTACGAAACTTTGGTCCACTATCAACTTGCACTAGTCCCCATATGACAACACTTATAAGCTCTTCGAAAATGCGACAATGAGAACGATCCAGATACTATCAATTCGTCACCTCAATGGGCTGCTCCCCCCACTGATACGCGTTGATCGATAAATCCAACACTGGGATCGTGCACACAAGCCACATCTTTCTTGGAACTCGAACTGGCTGGGCTCCTCCATAGAAGCTACGAAAGACTTCACTAAAGCTTCATCAATACTCCCATGTATTGCCCGCATCGTCCGTACGGAATATCCACACTGCTGCAAGGTTAATCGATCTCGTCAGAATCCCCCCCAACACTGTCTTGCAGATATGTGCTTCCCCCCGCGTTGTTTGCATGATGCACTCTTGGACCTTTTTATTTTTCAATCGGCCACTGCATGGTGCTGCAACCGTGGGCTGCTGGTGATCCTGGACGAAGGATGATCGGCTTCCCTCAACTCCGCGGCCGTTGTTGGTTTGCAGGGGGTTTGGTCTTCCATTGACATGATGGCAGAAGAATTGAGGAATATATAAGGGTCGCGATTTTGCAGAAACCCGATCACAAACCTCTTCAATCTCCAGCTCGTCAATCATCTTCAAGCTTCTTACCGCCGATATATCTTGTCTATCACCTACTCCATATTATCTCTCATCACGCACATCAATCCACCTAAGTTCTCTGTGTTGATCATGGCTCCAGAAATGCCCCATCAAATGCGAACTCCCCCGCCGAATACCCCGAAGGAATCATCTGAGCCAGTTGCCATATCGACGATGGAGATGGGTTCATCGCAGTCACCTGGCGAAGTTCCACATCTAGTACGTCCAGATCAGGGTGCTCCAGCGCTAGGTCAGGAACGACGAGATACCTCGAGTGTAAGTTTCCCCTTCTATACGATATCAAACTCTAGACCACCACATTTCTGTGGTTGGTGGATGTGTTAGTGTGAGCGCTCTGCGTGGCATAATCAGGTCTTGTGCGCTCTTTTGAGGGTGGCCCGAGAACGTTTGTCGACCTTGTACGGAGTATCTTGAAACAGAAGCCGAACAATCATTTTCGTTACCTTCCTCAGCACGAATCTTCCAGAAGACAGGAAAGTCAACGCATCGCTGACAATAGTTTCCCAGGAGGCTGTTAGCTATGTTAAACAAGTCATACTCGAATCTGTCGACCAGCCGGATATCTATCGTACTTTTCTCCACATCTTGAAGGATTACGAGAGTCAAGTGTGAGTCTTCTAGCCAATCAAGCCGACATCATTATCACATTTTCATACTGACATAATGGCTACCCAGAATCGGCCTTCCTGATCTCATCAGCCGTGTCTCGGAATTATTTGCTGGACATCCGAACCTCATACAAGGATTAATTCCATTCTTGCCTCCAAGCTGCCGAATTGAAAGCGGAGCTAATGCCATCTGCGCCACTGGTCATCCTGTCACAAGAAACGAATTAACTTCCATCACGCACATCAATCCACCTAAGTCCCCTAGGTTGAACAAGGCTCCAGAGATGTCCCATCAAATGCCGGCTGCCCCGCCGAATACGCCGACGGAATCATCGGAGCCTGTTGCCACATCGACGATACATGAGATCGGCGCGTCAACCAGAATGCTATCAGAGCAGTTGGGCATAAGGACGAAGATGGGTCCATCGCAACCACCTGGTGGAGTTGCACATCCAGCATATTTAGCTCAGGGTGCTCTAGCGTTAACTCAGAAACAACTAGATGTAAGTGTAGATTTCCCCTTCATTGCGATATCAAACCCAACCCCCACCATGTTCCTGTGACAGAGATGGATAAAGTTTGTTGACCGTTTCAACGGATTAACTTGCAACTGAAGCCAAACATTTTCTTTCCTTCCTCGGCACGAGTCGTGCAATAGACAAGAAAACCAACACATCACTAACAATAATTTCCCAGGAAGCTCGTAGCTATCTTGACCAAGTCAAAGCCCAACTCGTCGACAAGCCGGATATCTATAGTACTTTTCTCCACATCTTGAAGGATTTCAAGAGTCAAGTGTGAGTCTTCTAGCTAATCATGCTGACATCATTATCACACTTTCATACTAACATAATGCCTAACCAGAATCGACATTCCTAACGTCATCAACCGTATATCAGATTTGTTTGCTGGACATCCGAGCCTCATACGAGGATTTAGTACGTTCCTGCCTGAGGGACACCAAATTGAATGCGGCGCTAGTAATGATCCTGTCGCAAATAACGCATTAACGTCAACACAAACTGAACAATGGACCGCTATGAATGATGTTGCGCCTCAGCAGCCAAATGCTGCTAAGTCATTCGACTTATGGACGATGATGGGTCCATGGAGTACGAGCCTGCCCCTCCATCAAATGCTCGCCATATTAGTACAACCGCCAGAACTCACTCGGCGGAAAATAGAACTGTTCACCCCCATCGTGGTACGGCTGTTGCAGCCCGAGGACATGGCAAACGTCTATGCTATCGCGACGCTGCTCTGCAATGGCATAGATGTTACAGATCAGCTCAGCGGAGAACTCATTCAGTCTCCCATTGACGGAACCTTTCGATTCCCTGGGTTGACAATCGATAAAGACGGAGTATATTGTCTTAGGATAATCGTATATCAGCTGGACCTCTACTCAGGTGTTACTCAGGTCGGGTGTGTGGATAGCAATGATATCATTGTGGCACCTCGGCCTGATTTCATGGCAATCCATCGATCTATTAGGGATATCACAACTGCTCAAGGCACGCAATGGGTCGCACAACCACTATTGTATCAAACAGTGGATGCCAACACATGCATAGACGATCACACCGGTTACTTTCCAAATCTGAAAATCCATTCAAGTTCGTCTGTTACAAAGTTGGAGGAGCAGATGGAGCAGTTTGATTATTCGAAGTATATGGTATTTAATCCAGTTTCGGATTTCATACAGGAGACTGCAGTTTTGGAACATGGACTCTACAACTGCGGACATGGGTTGTTTCGGGATGAGGACGGAGAATGGTTTGATGATGGGGAGCTTGAACGGCCTGAAGGCCTACATGAGTCAGTCCGACGTGGTGAAGACGGGGAATTGTACTTTTCCTCCAATGAAATGCTCGTTGTCTGCAATACTATCAAGCATTATTTCCACATCTCTCATCATTGAAGTGTTGTTTGACGCATTATCAGTCATAATGGATATAATTCGTCCTTCTAAATGCTGCCTTGTGATAACTTTTTCAAGTATTCCACATAACTCAGCACCAGTATGCTCTGTATATATAGGTTCAAACCCAATCAAGACCTCTTGCATTTTCCAATGACGGTCGATAAATGATGCAATAACACCCATAAATGAAAGTCGAGTAACACTTTGTTACAACGGAACAAGAAGGCTGGCCAACTACAGGACAGGAAGGAGGGAGGTCGCATGAGACCGGCCCTGGTACCTGGAGGGGCAGCGGGGAATAGTAGTTCCGAAAGTATCACGTGACGGACTCGCAGGATGATGAGAAGAGTCCTAAGAGTCCAGGACTCCGAGGACTCGAGTGAGTTCCCAGGAGTCCACTAGGCACGTGATGGACTCGCAGGATGATGAGAAGAGTCCTAAGAGTCCAGGACTCCGAGGACCAGTGTTCCCATTAGTATAATACTTAAGTATTCGGGCCATTATGATACGGGCCGTATCAATACGGTACGGGTGAAGCTTGATATGATACTAGTGAGCTCTGTATCAATACTTAAGTATTAATACGGGCAATACTTAAGTATTTCATGTAATGTTAAAAAAAATTGAAGCTGTAAAAACTGTATACTCTATAACCCTGTGAATTTCAGAACATATTGAACTAGCTAGATATCATAGTCATCGCTGCCTCTTGCAACAATGTATCTGGGAGTGTTGACAGCTCATCATCTACAAACGGCAAAGCTGTACTCTTATTCTTCTTAAACCAAGACTTCAAGCACTCAACAGCTTGAATTGCCATAATACCTAGCCTGTTCCTACGGTCGGAAATCGTGATTTTCGCACCAGAGAACAGCCTTTCAGGCGCTGCAGACATTGAGGGTATTGATAACAAATCTAATGCCATTACACTTAAGTTTGGAAATGTAGCCCGTTGAGTAGGCTCAGCCCACCATGCTCTCGCATCATCAGTTTTAACAATTGGGGCTTGTAAATACTGAGTATATTCATCTTGAATAACGTCAATACCCCGCTTTTGTGTACGCCATGTAAGAAACTCATTCGAAAGCGGCTTCTCAGTATCTTCACCTTCAACTTCTGCGATCTCTGCACTAACTGCCAATGCTTTGTATTTGTTGACCCACAGCTCCTCAACCTTGACACGTGCTTCAGCAACCCAATCAGCCTCCCATTCTGATTTGAAGTAAGTCCACTTCCATTGTGGGCATAATACTAACGCCGCTGTATATGCCGAAGTCCTGTCTGTCATACTGTAGTATTTATCCAACTTCTTCCACCCAGCATTACAACAAGGACCAAGGAACGGGTCCATTGCATAATCATTCTTCGCAGTTTCAAACACGTGAAGTAAGAAGTCCATCGATTGGAGTGTTAAATCAATGCTCGAGGCATAACCTTCTGTAGCAAGTGTTGCATCTGCAAAGTTCTTGAGAATACAGGCCATATTTCGAAGGTCCTGCCAGTCCCCTTGTGAAACTACTTAAATATTAGTAAATAATTAAATTTAAGAGACATAAATATGTACTTACGGAGGTCATTCTCATTCTCCTTGAATTTTACGCAGAACAGTTCTATAGCATGTTGTACCCGTAGCGCCCGTTGTAGCATTGAATACCAGCTATTCCAACGTGTTGAATTATCTCTCAACAAACATAGGTTATTGCTCATCAACTTAAAGCTGGCGATACGTTGTGGGCTGCGTTGGATATAAACTACAATGTTATGTAGTTTACCAAGTGGACCTTTCTTTCTCCACTGCTCCATCTCTATTTCTGTCGGCGACGACAATAGCTCCGTATTATTATCCTGTGAGAGGTCCTCCTCATCACTTGCAAAGAGAAAGGCTTGAACAGCGAGGTTGATCACATGGCCGTTACACCGTAATCTATGTCGCCTAGGGTCCCATATTATCTCATGCTCCTCTTTCAGCTTTTTCGAAAGCTCCTTGATCATTGTATCATTATTTGTTGCATTGTCCATTACAAAATAACCAACTTTTGAAGCAATGCCATAGTCGTTGATAACATCAAGAATTTCCACAGCTTGGTTCTCACCAGAATGCTCGCCATTAACTTCTCGTAGTGCAAGAACAGAGTTATCTAGATTACCAGTTGCTGATATATAGTGAGCGACAATGCCGAGGATTGCAAGGGAATTTGGAGAAGTCCATAAGTCCACTGTAAAGTGTATATTTGTAAGGGCAGCTTGAACAGCCTGTCGAATGATGACCTTCTCTTCTGTATATTTATGAAGGACCCAATCGTGAATTGTTGTCGAGCTATGAGGCAGCCATTCATTGATGGCTGGATTTAAATAGTGAAGCATGCTATATATATATTAATAAAAGCCTTAAATCATGAAAGGTAATACTACTTACGTGCGGAACTCGGGGATTGAAACCATTCGGAATGCAATTCCACATGCTACTATCCAGCGCACATAGAGATCTTCAAGAACACGTGGATCTAAAGGCCTAACAGCAGTGACATCGTTGAGTCTACGGCGTTTATGATTGATTGTGTGTGGCCTGGCAAAGGCTACAGCTATTGTGGATTGATATCCATCAATGCGTTGCTCTTGTGGTGTTTTCAAGTCAATGGAATGGCGCTCCTTTAAGTGCTTGATGATGATATTAGTGCCCCCACCAACAGTATACTCCTTAGAACAGAACTTGCAACACCAGGACTCCTTGCCGTAGATATTGAAGGTTATTTCATAATGTCCTACTTTTGTAAAGTCCCATATCGGTGATGTGCATAGCTTAGCTACCTTTGACGTAGTATGGGAGGTAGATTGGGACGGAATAGAGCAGCCAATAGTTGATGAGGTTGTAGTATCCTGTTCAAACTGATTAAATTGTTCACTTTCGATAGTAGATACAACATCAGAAGGTTCAGAAGCCATGATGTAGGCTGAATCATAAGACGTAAGGATAAAATGCAGAGTTTTCACGACGACCTGAAAATTGTGAAAGGATCACGTGAAATACTTAAGTATTGCCAGTATAATACTGAAGTATGGCCAGCAATACTTAAGTATAATACTAGCGGCGAAGAGGTGTTATGATACGGGTCGTATGAATACTTAAGTATAATACGGGCCCGTATACGAGAGCCTCCCGTATACGGGCAATACTACTGAAAACACTGCCGAGGACTCGAGTGAGTTCCCAAGAGTCCACTAGGCACGACGCCACTATATAAGTAGATAGTATTTCCTTAGATAGGAGCTTCGTGCTCAACTCAATACAGTATTTGTTATATACTAGTAACGTGTTACTTGAAGCCTTTGTGTCTGATCCCCTGCCTCCTCTGATAAGTAAACCTTTACGCAAGAGAACCTCTGTGTCTTCTATCGTTTAGAAGTCAGCGTTACACTCAGGGGTAAGTCAGAGGTTAACACCTACCCCTAGAAGCGGCCGTATCTGTAGTGCAAATTGGGAATCCCCACGCGAGCGACCCCTGTCGCTCGCGCGCGCACGGGCCATTGTGGAGCGATTATTGTGCAGCAAATTGGGAGACCCCCGGGACGGCGCAGGCGCATCAAGCACGCATACAGAGTATGCAACGAAGGGCGAATAGCGCACACACACCGCTCGCGCAAGGGAAGGATGGCGGCCAGCTTCTCCTACCTCGCAACTCACGGGGTGCTGCTCTGCCGCGACTGCGGGACCTGCCTCATGCCCGCACGCGCCAGCCAGGAGTGGCACCTGAGGCACCCACCCCACGACCTCAAGGGGCCGGAGCTGCGCACCCTGCTCGACCTCTTCGCGACGCATGAGCTGCGGCCCCCGGGACAGGTCGCCCTGCCAGACCAGCCCTGCATCGCCATCGAGGGACTGCGCCGCCATCCGGCATTCTCCTGCATCCTCTGCGACGACAGCCGGCCGACCCTGACCCGGTCCGGGCCGGCCATCAGGGCGCACGTGTCCCGGGAGCACGGGCAGAAGCCGTCGCAGCAGAGTGAGGGTGGCGCGTGGCAGAGATGCACGGTGCAGACCTTCTTCGCAAAGACCGAGCATGTCCGGTACTTTGTGGTTACAGACGACGACAGGGCGGAAGGGGACGCAGCTACTGCCGCCATCGCCCTCGAGCCGCAGGAGCAGGCCTTCTTCGACCTGGCCGACGCGGACGCGACCATGGTAGCGGACGACATCAAGACGGAGGGCAACAAGGTGCACGGCTTCGACAGCCACCCCTCGGCTGCGGTCCCGTGGCTGAGGCGGACTGGCATCGAGAACCACGTGCGGGGCCTAGAGAAGGACGAGATGCACGCCTCCTTTGCACTGCCGAAGAGCGCAGATGAGGGAGAGCCCGAGCTGTTCCTGATGCTCGAGGTCATGGACGAGATCCTCGCTGAGGTGCACGGCTGGTGCTTCGACGGGCCGGACTGCATGCTGACGTGCGAGGCAGCTCGCGCTGAGCCGCTTCCATGGCGCCCCTACCTCATCGGCACCAGCCAGTTGCAGGGCAGGCAGGGTGCGCGGCTTCGACCCCAAGAAGGAGCCATCCACACTGCGCACAAACTTTGGGTACTGGAAGCAGTTCATGGCGTACTGCTACCGCGTCGCCTACTGCGGCAGCCACTTCACGCCACCTCTGAGCGCGGACCAGGGCAGGTGCCCCGAGGACCGGATCCGGCTGACGGACGAGCAGACGACAGCTTGGGAGGCCGCCCTGGAGTGCGCTGCCGACGGAGACCGCTTAGCGCTGAACGACGCCCTCCGATCCCTCTGCATGGCCCTCGTCTGCCACGAGTTCGGCGGCGACCGCTTCAGCTCGCCGCTCCTCAGCTTCTGCGCGATGCTGAGCGTCAAGCCACGCACCAAGTCGTGGAAGGAGCCGGGCAACTTCAACAGCTGCCTGTCCGGCCTGATCTGGGCTGTGCAGCTGCTCATCTTCAGCACGGCCGCATACCTCGAGAGGTCGGGCGCCGGCAGCACGCTCGAGCACATCAACAGCATCTGCGAGCAGTACCTGCGGCCGGACACGGAGACGCCCATGGGCGAGATACTGGGCTGGTGCCTGCTGCTGTTCGCGGTGTCGAAGGACGGAGTGTTAGGGTTAGTTAGAATGACGTGGATGTGTTCCTGTCATGGTGTGGGCAGGTGGCCGAGTTTGCAGGTGGGAAGGGCATCTGGGGGGTAAAGATCGCAGCAGCAGCGCTGCTCGAGTTCGAGGCATATTAAACTAGCGAATGGGTGTTCGACTGGTAGCGCCATGTATTTATAATATAGACTGTAGCCATAGAGCCATATTAATTATGTCGTGAGTTGAGAAATATTATTCTCTGCAATTTAAATAAATTGGAACGGATTATAATAATCACACTCCTCGACGAGATATGAACTGCATTAAATTACTGACGATGACACATACCGCCAATACATATGATATTATTACAGCAATATAAGCTGTATATTAAACGTCGAACTCGAGATGTAGGGTTGACATCTTTTTAAGGTTTTCGCCTAACCGCGTTTGGTTGTGACACTCCCGAACATTGATCGTTGCTATGTTTAGGGCATGGGCTGCCCCCTCCCCATCACCCCCAATTAATCGGAAGCGTTTATAGACCCCCATAGCTCGAATACCAGACTAGCCCTTGGGATATTTCGAGGCAATACTCTAGTTCTGATACTCGTACGATTATCTTATAATTACATACCCAGGTGAGACTGGCAAGGACGAATCCCAACATGCAACTCCCATGTCCACACCACTGCCATGGCCTCTCCCGACCAGGGTTAGAAGATGGGGCATTTTTTAACCGAGATCGCCATTTTCTTAGCGAGATGCCATCAAATCCATCCCCCTTTTCATGTAACTGCGTAGCCCTCGCCCAGACGAACGCAGCCATGCTCCTCCCGGCCTCGGATCTCGACGTTTTTTTTTTCAACCCAATTTTGATGGGGTGGTCAGTCATGTGAGTTGCCACGCAGCTAGCGGGCGTGGCTCGTCTCAGTCTATATCAGAACTTCTACCGTCAAGTCCAAACTTAGTCCTTTACACATTTTTTCCTTCTCGCGCGGCAACCACCCGGCATTTCTTCACACTTTCTTCACGCCAGCACACAGCTCAGTCTCGAGTGGCAGAGGGGCACACCATCTTGTGTCATCTGTCTTTGGGGATCCTAGACTATACCATCTTATAGTGAGGTACCATCAAAACCTGAGCTCTCGCAACAACCACCCAACATTTCTTCACACTTTCTTCACGCCAGCACACAGCTCAGTCTCGAGTGGCAGAGGGGCACACCATCTTGTGTCATCTGTCTTTGGGGATCCTAGACTATACCATCTTATAGTGAGGTACCATCAAAACCTGAGCTCGCGCAACAACCACCCAACATTTTTCCACGCTTTCTTCACGCCAGCACACAGCTCAGTCTCGAGTGTCAAGAGGGGCACACCATCCTGTGTCATCTGCCTTTGGGGATCCTAGACTATACCATCTTATAGTGAGGTACCATCAAGACCTGAGCTCGCGACACCATGCCACCAGTACCCTCCATCCAGAAGCGCCACCAGCACCACACAGCCCACTCGCCATATGAGTGGAAGGAGAGGAGGGAGTTCTCCCATAACTGGAAGGCCAAGTTCCGCGGCAATGCCCGGGTCATCACCACAGACCTCGCCTGGACCAACCTCATGACGCCACCCAACCCCAAGGTCACCACCACACTGGAGCAGGGCCTCGAGCTCAGCAAGCACCTCACGCTGCTCCAGGGCATCCCCAAGGATGGTGGGAAGGATGGCCTCGACATCCAGCCCGTCACCGTCTTCAACTCTGCTGACAAGGACCCAGAGCAGCTCCTCGTCTACATGAGGGGGGGCTGAGCCTCCCGGACAGGAACAAGGGCCTCTGCCGCCTCATGGCTGGTGCCATTGAGCAGTACACGGAGCTCGCGCCACCCCCCAAGCCCAGCAGTGACAAGAGGCATGAGATGGAGCAGGCCAGGAAGGCTGAGCGCGAGGGGAAGAAGTGGGGAGTCTACCACCTTGGGTTGTGGCACGCCACAGGCCAGACAAATTCGCCTCCCACCATCTGCTCTGACATGCGCAGGACTGGAAATGGCTTCGGGGCCACCCTGGCCCTCTACAAGAAGATGGCCCCCCTCGCGCAGACCATTGGGAGGCTCTTCCAGGAGATCGATCCCAGGGCCTACGAGCAGTACAGGCAGAACTACCTCTGCGAGTGTGCAGCCACGCCTGAGCTGGAGGTCTTCAAGTTCAGCAACAGGAGCTGCTGGCACTGCCTCGCGATCCTGATAAACGCCCAGGTTGGGCCACACAAGGACAACCACGATGTGCTGGATGGCTGGGTTGCGATGGCCTGCTTTGGAGAGTTCGAAGGAGGGGAGCTGTGCCTGCCAGCCCTTGGTTATAAGATTCCCTTCCAGCCAGGGGATGTTGTCCTGTTCCGCTCTGCAGTCCTCGAGCACTGGATCGCACCCTTCGAGGGCACGCGCTACTCCTGCGTCTTCTTCACGAAGCAGAGCAACTGGCAGCCAGGTGAGGAGGAGTAGGGAGCTTGTCCCATGGCCCATTTTCGAACTCACGTTCTTGCAAGGACTGTAAGTTGACAGCCTCGCGACCGATGTAAATGTTCGCTGACGTCTCTTGTGCAGCTTTGCAAGGGGAACAAATTGACGTACTCTGATTGTTGATCAGACTTCAGATGGTGGAGACATTCCGGTTCTAGTCGGGCGATGCATGGGAGGGGTGGTTGGGGGGGCATGTTATAGGATGGATTGTAAGAACCTGACGCAGCATGCAGACGGTGCGTTCGATGGCGTTAATAAAAGAGATTTGCAAGACGAATCAAATGACGTCCTCCGATTTGTGATATGAGTTGAGACGGGTGAGATATTGCAGATTTCGCTGGGGCATCAGTGGGTGTGGTGGAGCACCTACTTTGAAGGATTATAACTTTTGCAGCTACGGTCGAAAGCTAACGTTCGGTATCGTCATTGAAAGAGATTTACAAGAGGAATCGAATGGCCTCTTACGATTTTTGATACGGCTTGAAACAAGTAAGTTATTTCGGATTTGTTGGGCCGGGCCCAGGAAATGGGGCCCCATGGCAACATGTGAGAAGGATTCCAACTTTTGCAGCGACGGCCGAAACTTAACGGTCGGCATCGTTAATGGAAGAGATTTACAATGGGAATCGAATGGCGTATCCCGAGTTTTGATCCGAGTTCAACTGGTGAAGATATTTATGATTTAGACGGGCAGCAGTGGGTGGGGTTGTACATATGAGACGTGGTATAACTTTTGCAGCGGTGCGCAGAACTCAACGTTCGATAGCGCCATTGAAAGATAATTGCAAGCAGAATCGAATGGCCTCCTCCGATTTTTGATACGAGTTGAAATGATTGTGTTATAACGGATTTCGATGGGTGATTAAGAAGAAGAGGGCATGGAACGGGAAGTGGTATAAAACCCGGACCGAGAGGCAAGGCGTAACGTTCGATGTCGTAATTCAAAGAGATTTACAAGGGGAAGAAAATGGCGTCCTCCGATTTCTAATACGAGTAGAAGTGAGTTAGTTATTGCGGATTTAAACGGATGGTTGGTGGCAAGGGGGCCAGTGGACCTTAATTTTCGAAGGCCAATAACTTCTCAATCGACAGACGGAATCTAACGTTCAACACGGCAAATTGAAGCGCGTTTCAAGAGGAATAAAATGGCGTACTCTGAATTTCAGTACGATTCAAATTGGGTTGGTTATTTCGGATTTTGGTGGGTGGTAGGTGACAGGGGGTGGAAGGGAGGCATAGTTCTTGAGGGGTGATAACTTTTGAAGCGACAACCCGATCTTAACGTTCGTCATCGTCAATGATAGAGAATTACAAGGGGAATCAAATGGCGTCCTCCGATTTTTGATACGAATTAAAACGGTGGAGATATTCCGGATATGGTCAGGCGGAAGGGGGGAGGAGGGTATGTCAGATGAGGGGCTATAAGTATTGCAATAGGCGGCCGAATTTATCGTTCGGCATCACGTCTGAAAGAGAATTTGGAGGGGAACAAAATAGCGTCTTCATAATTTTGATATGATTTGAAACGAGAGAGTTATTTCGGATTTAGACGACTGGCAATGGGTGGGGGGGGCAGGTATAAGGAGAGCAATAAGTTTTGCAGTAAGCAACAGAATTTATCGTTCGAGGGTGGTATTAAAAGAGGATTGCAAGGGGAAGGGAATGGCATCTTCGTATTTCTGATACGATTTGAAACGAGAGAGATATTCCGGATTTAGACGGGTGGTGGTTTGGGGGGGTTCCAGGAAGACCCGATTTTTATCCCCAAGTATAACATGTGCAGCAACAGACAGAATTTATCGTTCGACATCAGGAAATGACGAGAAATACGAGGAGAAGAGAATGGTGTCTTTAGGGTTAGGGTTACAAATTGAAATGGGTGAGTTACTTTGATTTCCGTCGGGTGGCAAAGGTAAGGCAGCAAATATATTGAGTGAGGTATTATAAGTTATGATAGAGGTGATGTATAAGGAGCGTTCGATATCGTTAATAGGGTAGTTTTTGAAGGGGAAGAGAATGGCTTCTTCGGAATTTTGATACGAGGTGAAATGGAAGGCGAATTTCGAATTCAGTTGAGTTTGGGGGGGGGGGGGGGGGGCGGCAGTTATTTTGATGGGAATGAGGGGAAGTAAGGGGACATTGTAGAGGAATAGTTTGATATCGTCAATAGGGTAGTTTTGCAAGCGGAAGAGAATGGCTTCTTCAGAATTTCGATACCAGTTGAAATGGGGGACGAATTTCGAGTTGGTGTGAATAGGGGTAGGATATATAAGGGAATAATTATAACAGATGAGAATATAGTTTTGGGAATAAGATAGGGAAATATATCCGAAAATAATATCGTTAATAGAGTAGTTTTACGAGACTTACAAAATAGCGTTTTCAGAATTTTATTACAAGTTTAAATAAGGGAGATAATTCGATTTCGGTCAAGTAGGGGGGGGGTGTGTTTTTGAGTTGGGGTGACCGGAGGTGAAGGGATGTTATAGGGGTAATTTTTGGAGAGGAAAAGAATGGCGTATTCAGAATTTTGATACGAGATAAAATGAGAGACGAATTTTGAATTTGGGTGATGGAGGGGGGGGTTATATAAAGGCAGTAATTATAATGGACGAGATATATTTTTGGGAATAAGATGGGTCAATAAAAGGTTTAATATTGTTAATAGGGTAGTTATATGAGACGAACGTAATGGGGTTTTTGGAATTTTGATAGGGTTTTATATAAGGGAAACGGGGAGTGAAATGGAAAGTGAGAGGCAGTTAGATGGGGAGTTGGGAGGTTTGAACAGGAAGTGAGTTTTAATGAAGCGAGAAGTAAAATGGGAAGTAGGGAGAGGGAGTTAAATGGGGAGTGGTAGAGTTTAAAGGGAGAGTGGGAGGAGGGAAAGGGAGTTAAACGGGGAGTGGTAGAGTTTAAAGGGAGAGTGGGAGGAGGGAAAGGGAGTTAAACGGGGAGTGGTAGAGTTTAAAGGGAGAGTGGGAGGAGGGAAAGGGGAAGTGAAGTAGGAAGTGAGAGAGGGGAGGTGGAGTGGGAAGTGAAGTGGGAAGTGAGAGAGGGTTGAAGATGAAGTGAGAGTTGGGGAAATGGGAAGGGAGAGGATAGTATGGGGGATAAACGGGGAAGTGAGAGGGTGGTAACAGGGAGTTTAGGGTTAGGGAGTAAATGGGGAATGAATAAGGGTGAAATGGGAAGTAAGGATGGTTGAATGGTGAGTGAGAGAATAGTGAAGGAGTGTGGTAGGGATGAAGTGTGAGTGAGAGTTAAGGAAGGGTGGGTGAGAGGGTAGAGAAGTGTGAGTGAGAGAGAAGCGTGAGTGAGAGTGGTAAGGTTGAAGGGTTAGTGAGAGTGTTAGGGTTTAAGGGTGAATGAGAGAAGGGTGAATGAGAGAGGGGTGAGTGAGAGAGGGGTGAGTGAGAGGGGTGAGTGAGAGGGGCGTGAGTGAGAGGGGCGTGAGTGAGAGAGGGGTGAGTGAGAGGGGTGTGAGTGAGAGGGGTGTGAATGAGAGGGAAGTGTAAGTGAGAGGAGTGTGAATAGGGAGTGTGAGTGGGGGAGTGTGAGTGGGGGAGTGTGTTAGGGGAGTGTGAATGAGAGGTAGGGAAGTGTGTTAGGGGAGTGTGAGTAGAGGAGTGTGAG